>NC_088869.1:20709366-20898073 GCF_032884065.1 Artemia franciscana | reverse complement strand
AACACAGATACCCGGAACAAATTGCGGAATCTTCGAAGTAAAACTAGGCCTCTCACTATATTTACCTAAGACGTTACTTGATAAATGTATATTTGTTTGTTTCTTTTTTTCCTAGTGGTGGTCTTATTTAAGTAGTGATCGTAGAAAATCGTGAGATGGCTCATTCAAACGGAAATTGGAAGTTCTAATGCTATTTTTAATTAACAAAAGAGACTGGCGCAGAAAGGTAGTGAACATTGCCGTGTTGTGCCAAAGATAAAAAATTTATTTATTCAAAGGGATATTCAAAAGGGAATTCAAAGGGATAATAAGATCAATTTTTGAAGAGGAAAAATAGGGATTTTTTTTTTTTTTTTTAATATTTGTGTACACTTCACTTAAATGTACCAATATTTGTATATTTATGTTTATCTATATATATATATATATATATATATATATATATATATATATATATATATATATATATATATATATATATATATATATATATATATATATACTAGCTGTTGGGGTGGCGCTTCGCGCCACCCCAACACCTAGTTGGTGGGGGCGCTTCGCGCCCCCCCCCAAGCCCCCCCGCGCGCGTAAGTCGTTACGCGCCATAATAGTTACGCGCCATTGTAGTTGTGTCCCTATGTCCCACCTGTGAATATAGATATATATATATATATATGGTTTTAACTACGTAAAACTTGCGAATATACAACATTCTTTGCTGTCCCATTGTCTTTGCATATAAATAGATTGTCAGGTTATCCCCCTGTTTCCCCCGGTGTCCCCGTTGTAGTTGTGTCCCTGTGTCCCGGTCGTCATTTATATTCCCTGTGTCCCGCGTCCCGGTCATCATTTGTATCCCGGTGTCCCGGTCTGTATATACATTCGTTTTTTAGTTTTGTTTTTCTCCTTTATTTTTTTCCTTTTTTTTTCTTTTTTAGCTTATTTAGATTTTTAGATTTTTTAGTTTTTTTTTATTAGTTTTTAGTTTTTATTTCTTTTTAGTTTTTTTGTCCCGGTCGTCATTTATATCCCCCTGTTTCCCCCGGTGTCCCCGTTGTAGTTGTGTCCCTGTGTCCCGGTCGTTATTTATATTCCCTGTGTCCCGGTCGTCATTTGTATCCCGGTGTACCGGTCTGTATATACATTCGTTTTTTAGTTTTGTTTTTCTCCTTTATTTTTTTCCTTTTTTTTTCTTTTTTAGTTTATTTAGATTTTTAGATTTTTTAGTTTTTTTATTAGTTTTTAGTTTTTTTTTCTTTTTAGTTTTTTTTGTAGTTTTTACCTTCTTTTTAGTTTTGTAAATTTTTTTTTTTTACTTGTGTCCTGGTCGTCATTTATACTCCCTGTGTCCCGGTGCTTTGTTGATTGCTAATCGAACATTCCTTTTGTCCTGGTCGCTTTCTCTTTGAGTGTCGTCATTTATTTTTTTCTTTTTTAGTTCTTTTAGTTTTTACCTTTTTTAGTTTTTTTTTAGTTTTTAGTTTTTTTAGTTTTTTACCTTTTTTTAGTTTTTTTAGTTTTTTAGCTTTTTTATTTTTTTTATTAGTTTTTAGTTTTTTTGTAGTTTTTGCCTTTTTTTTTAGTTTTTTGTCCTGGTCGCTTTCTCTTTGAGTGTCGTCATTTATTAGTTTTTTCCTTTTTTTTTTAGTTTTTTATTGGTTTTTACCTTTATTTTAGCTTATTTTTCAGTTTTTTCCTTTTTTTTAGTTTTTTTTTTATTTTTTATTTTTTTTAGTTTTTTACCTTTTTTTAGTTTTTTTAGTTTTTTTAGTTTTTTAGCTTTTTTACTTTTTTTATTAGTTTTTAGTTTTTTTTTGTAGTTTTTGCCTTTTTTTAGTTTTTTCAGTTTTTTTTTTTAGTTTTTTATTGGTTTTTACCTTTATAGTTTTTTTAGTTTTTTAGCTTTTTTATTTTTTTTATTAGTTTTTAGTTTTTTTTTTGTAGTTTTTGCCTTTTTTTAGTTTTTTCAGTTTTGACGTCACCTAATCCAGTTTTTTCAGGTGACGTCACCTGACACATCCATCCACACATCCATCCACACATCCACAGACAGACAACTTATTTTTATATATATAGATATATATATATATATATATATATATATATATATATATATATATATATATATATATATATATATATATATATATATATATATATATATATATATATATATATATATATATATATATATATATATATATATATATATACTAGCTGTTGGGGTGGCGCTTCGCGCCACCCCAACACCTAGTTGGTGGGGGCGCTTCGCGCCCCCCCCAAGCCCCCCCGCGCGCGTAAGTCGTTACGCGCCATAATAGTTACGCGCTATTGTAGTTGTGTCCCTATGTCCCACCTGTGAATATAGATATATATATATATATGGTTTTAACTACGTAAAACTTGCGAATATACAACATTCTTTGCTGTCCCATTGTCTTTGCATATAAATAGATTGTCAGGTTTACCGACTCTTGAACATGCAACATATAATGGTCCATGGGAAAACAATCTGTATTCAGATCTATACCTCATGATTCTAATGATTGCCCTTGAGCTTTGTTGATGGTGATTGCTAATCGACCATTCCCTGTCCCGGTGTCCCGGTCGTCATTTACATCCCCCTGTTTCCCCCGGTGTCCCCGTTGTAGTTGTGTCCCTGTGTCCCGGTCGTCATTTATATTCCCTGTGTCCCGGTCCCGGTCATCATTTGTATCCCGGTGTCCCGGTCTGTATATACATTCGTTTTTTAGTTTTGTTTTTCTCCTTTATTTTTTTTCCTTTTTTTTTCTTTTTAGCTTATTTAGATTTTTAGATTTTTTAGTTTTTTTTATTAGTTTTTAGTTTTTATTTCTTTTTAGTTTTTTTGTCCCGGTCGTCATTTATATCCCCCTGTTTCCCCCGGTGTCCCCGTTGTAGTTGTGTCCCTGTGTCCCGGTCGTTATTTATATTCCCTGTGTCCCGGTCGTCATTTGTATCCCGGTGTACCGGTCTGTATATACATTCGTTTTTTAGTTTTGTTTTTCTCCTTTATTTTTTTCCTTTTTTTTTCTTTTTTAGTTTATTTAGATTTTTAGATTTTTTAGTTTTTTTATTAGTTTTTAGTTTTTTTTCTTTTTAGTTTTTTTGTAGTTTTTACCTTCTTTTTAGTTTTGTTAATTTTTTTTTTACTTGTGTCCTGGTCGTCATTTATACTCCCTGTGTCCCGGTGCTTTGTTGATTGCTAATCGAACATTCCTTTTGTCCTGGTCGCTTTCTCTTTGAGTGTCGTCATTTATTTTTTTCTTTTTTAGTTCTTTTAGTTTTTACCTTTTTTAGTTTTTTTTAGTTTTTAGTTTTTTTAGTTTTTTACCTTTTTTTAGTTTTTTTAGTTTTTTTAGTTTTTTAGCTTTTTTATTTTTTTTATTAGTTTTTAGTTTTTTTGTAGTTTTTGCCTTTTTTTTAGTTTTTTTAGTTTTTTAGCTTTTTTATTAGTTTTTAGTTTTTTTTGTAGTTTTTGCCTTTTTTTAGTTTTTTTAGTTTTTTAGCTTTTTTATTTTTTTTATTAGTTTTTAGTTTTTTTTTGTAGTTTTTGCCTTTTTTTAGTTTTTTCAGTTTTGACGTCACCTGATCCAGTTTTTTCAGGTGACGTCACCTGATCCACGATCCACAGATCCACAGACAACTTATTTTTATATATATAGATAGTTTTTTTTTTTTTACTTATGTCCTGGTCGTCATTTATACTCCCTGTGTCCCGGTGCTTTGTTGATTGCTAATCGAACATTCCTTTTGTCCTGGTCGCTTTCTCTTTGAGTGTCGTCATTTATTAGTTTTTTCCTTTTTTTTTAGTTTTTTATTGGTTTTTACCTTTATTTTAGCTTATTTTTCAGTTTTTTCCTTTTTTTTAGTTTTTTTTTATTTTTTATTTTTTTTAGTTTTTTACCTTTTTTTAGTTTTTTTAGTTTTTTTAGTTTTTTAGCTTTTTTACTTTTTTTATTAGTTTTTAGTTTTTTTTGTAGTTTTTGCCTTTTTTTAGTTTTTTCAGTTTTTTTTTTTAGTTTTTTATTGGTTTTTACCTTTATAGTTTTTTTAGTTTTTTAGCTTTTTTATTTTTTTTATTAGTTTTTAGTTTTTTTTGTAGTTTTTGCCTTTTTTTAGTTTTTTCAGTTTTGACGTCACCTAATCCAGTTTTTTCAGGTGACGTCACCTGACACATCCATCCATCCATCCACAGACAGACAACTTATTTTTATATATATAGACTAGCTGTTGGGGTGGCGCTTCGCGCCACCCCAACACCTAGTTGGTGGGGGCGCTTCGCGCCCCCCCCAAGCCCCCCCGCGCGCGTATGTCGTTACGCGCCATAATAGTTACGCGCCATTGTAGTTGTGTCCCTATGTCCCACCTGTGAATATAGATAGATATATATATATATGGTTTTAACTACGTAAAACTTGCGAATATACAACATTCTTTGCTGTCCCATTGTCTTTGCATATAAATAGATTGTCAGGTTTACCGACTCTTGAACATGCAACATATAATGGTCCATGGGAAAACAATCTGTATTCAGATCTATACCTCATGATTCTAATGATTGCCCTTGAGCTTTGTTGATGGTGATTGCTAATCGACCATTCCCTGTCCTGGTGTCCCGGTCGTCATTTACATCCCCCTGTTTCCTCCGGTGTCCCCGTTGTAGTTGTGTCCCTGTGTCCCGGTCGTCATTTATATTCCCTGTGTCCCGGTCGTCATTTGTATCCCGGTGTCCCGGTCTGTATATACATTCGTTTTTTAGTTTTGTTTTTCTCCTTTATTTTTTTCCTTTTTTTTTCTTTTTTAGCTTATTTAGATTTTTAGATTTTTTAGTTTTTTTATTAGTTTTTAGTTTTTTTTTTAGTTTTTTTGTCCCGGTCGTCATTTATATCCCCCTGTTTCCCCCGGTGTCCCCGTTGTAGTTGTGTCCCTGTGTCCCGGTCGTCATTTATATTCCCTGTGTCCCGGTCGTCATTTGTATCCCGGTGTACCGGTCTGTATATACATTCGTTTTTTAGTTTTGTTTTTCTCCTTTATTTTTTTCCTTTTTTTTTCTTTTTTAGTTTATTTAGATTTTTAGATTTTTTAGTTTTTTTATTAGTTTTTAGTTTTTTTTTCTTTTTAGTTTTTTTGTAGTTTTTACCTTCTTTTTAGTTTTGTTAATTTTTTTTTTACTTATGTCCTGGTCGTCATTTATGCTCCCTATGTCCCGGTGCTTTGTTGATTGCTAATCGAACATTCCTTTTGTCCTGGTCGCTTTCTCTTTGAGTGTCGTCATTTATTTTTTTCTTTTTTAGTTCTTTTAGTTTTTACCTTTTTTAGTTTTTTTTAGTTTTTTAGATGAAAATTTTTTTTAGTTTTTTCCTTTTTTTCTTTTTAGTTTTTATTGGTTTTTACCTTTATGTTAGCTTATTTTCAGTTTTTTCCTTTTTTTTTATTTTTTTTTTATTTTTTATTTTTTTTAGTTTTTTACCTTTTTTTAGTTTTTTTAGTTTTTTTAGTTTTTTTAGTTTTTTAGCTTTTTTACTTTTTTTATTAGTTTTTAGTTTTTTTGTAGTTTTTGCCTTTTTTTAGTTTTTTCAGTTTTTTTTTTTAGTTTTTTATTGGTTTTTACCTTTATTTTAGCTTATTTTTCAGTTTTTTCCTTTTTTTTAGTTTTTTTTAGTTTTTAGTTTTTTTAGTTTTTTACCTTTTTTCAGTTTTTTTAGTTTTTTTAGTTTTTTAGCTTTTTTATTTTTTTTATTAGTTTTTAGTTTTTTTTTGTAGTTTTTGCCTTTTTTTTAGTTTTTTTAGTTTTTTAGCTTTTTTATTAGTTTTTAGTTTTTTTTGTAGTTTTTGCCTTTTTTTAGTTTGACAACTTATTTTTATATATATAGATAGTTTTTTTTTTTTACTTATGTCCTGGTCGTCATTTATACTCCCTGTGTCCCGGTGCTTTGTTGATTGCTAATCGAACATTCCTTTTGTCCTGGTCGCTTTCTCTTTGAGTGTCGTCATTTATTAGTTTTTTCCTTTTTTTCTTTTTAGTTTTTTATTGGTTTTTACCTTTATTTTAGCTTATTTTTCAGTTTTTTCCTTTTTTTTAGTTTTTTTTTATTTTTATTTTTTTTAGTTTTTTACCTTTTTTTAGTTTTTTTAGTTTTTTTAGTTTTTTAGCTTTTTTACTTTTTTTATTAGTTTTTAGTTTTTTTTTTGTAGTTTTTGCCTTTTTTTAGTTTTTTCAGTTTTTTTTTTTTAGTTTTTTATTGGTTTTTACCTTTATAGTTTTTTTAGTTTTTTAGCTTTTTTATTTTTTTTATTAGTTTTTAGTTTTTTTTGTAGTTTTTGCCTTTTTTTAGTTTTTTCAGTTTTGACGTCACCAGATCCAGTTTTTCAGGTGACGTCACCTGACACATCCATCCACACATCCACAGACAGACAGACAACTTATTTTTATATATATAGATAGATATATATATCTATATATATATAAATAAGTTGTCTGTCTATGGATCTGTGGATCAGGTGACGTCATGTTTCTGTGTCGGCTGACGTCATGAAATTAGTTGTCGTCATTTTTGTTATGACGATGCTTAGTATATTGTAAAACACATTAATTTGGTTAATAATATACCATTTAAAACACCAAAATGAACATGCTGGAGTAGTCATTCGGTGAGAGAGGGTGTCAGAACGGAGAATGAAGGTCCCAGGTTCAAATCCTGGTTAGGCTAAAAAAGGTAAAAAAACTAAAAACTACAAAAAAAACTGAAAAAACTAAAAAAAGGCAAAAACTACAAAAAAAACTAAAAACTAATAAAAAAAATATAAAAGCTAAAAAACTAAAAAAACTAAAAAAACTAAAAAAAGGTAAAAAACTAAAAAACTAAAAACTAAAAAAAAACTAAAAAAAAGGAAAAAAACTGAAAAATAAGCTAAAATAAAGGTAAAAACCAATAAAAAACTAAAAAGAAAAAAAAAGAAAAAACTAAAAAAAATTTTCATCTAAAAAATAAAAAAAACTAAAAAAGGTAAAAACTAAAAGAACTAAAAAATAAAAAAATAAATGACGACACTCAAAGAGAAAGCGACCAGGACAAAAGGAATGTTCGATTAGCAATCAACAAAGCACCGGGACACAGGGAGTATAAATGACGA
This sequence comes from Artemia franciscana, assembly GCF_032884065.1. Taxonomy (NCBI): domain Eukaryota; kingdom Metazoa; phylum Arthropoda; class Branchiopoda; order Anostraca; family Artemiidae; genus Artemia; species Artemia franciscana. The sequence goes on along the minus strand of NC_088869.1, from coordinate 20,890,918 downwards.
CCAGGACATAAGTAAAAAAAAAAACTAACAAAACTAAAAAGAAGGTAAAAACTACAAAAAAACTAAAAAGAAAAAAAAACTAAAAACTAATAAAAAAACTAAAAAATCTAAAAATCTAAATAAACTAAAAAAGAAAAAAAAAGGAAAAAAATAAAGGAGAAAAACAAAACTAAAAAACGAATGTATATACAGACCGGGACACCGGGATACAAATGACGACCGGGACACAGGGAATATAAATGACGACCGGGACACAGGGACACAACTACAACGGGGACGCCGGGGGGCACAGGGGGATATAAATGACGACCGGGACACCGGGACAGGGAATGGTCGATTAGCAATCATCATCAACAAAGCTCAAGGGCAATCATTAGAATCATGAGGTATAGATCTGAATACGGATTGTTTTCCCATGGACCATTATATGTTGCATGTTCAAGAGTCGGTAAACCTGACAATCTATTTATATGCACAGACAATGGGACAGCAAAGAATGTTGTATATTCGCAAGTTTTACGTAGTTAAAAACATATATATATATATATATATATATATATATATATATATATATATATATATATATATATATATATATATATATATATATATATATATATATTCACAGGTGGGACATAGGGACACAACTACAATGGCGCGTAACTAATATGGCGCGTAACGACTTACGCGCGCGGGGGGGCTTGGGGGGGCGCGAAGCGCCCCCACCAACTAGGTGTTGGGGTGGTGCGAAGCGCCACCCCAACAGCTAGTATATATATATATATATATATATATATATATATATATATATATATATATATATATTTATATATATATATATATATATATATATATATATATATATATATATATATATATTTATATATATATTATTTATTAAACACATATATTAAACACATATACATATAATACATATATTATTAAACAAAATTAATATAAATCACTCACTACCTTCGACTGCAGTAAAACTCAAATGGGCCTATCTATATATATAAAAATAAGTTGTCTGTGGATCTGTGGATCAGGTGACGTCATGTTTCGGCTGACGTCATGAAATTAGTTGCCATCATTTTTGTTATGACGATGCTTAGTATATTGTAAAACACATTAATTTGGTTAATAATATACCATTTAAAACACCAAAATGAACATGCTGGAGTAGTCACTCGGTGAGAGAGGGTGTCAGAACGGAGAATGAAGGTCCCAGGTTCAAATCCTGGTTAGGCTAAAAAAGGTAAAAAACTAAAAACTAAAAAAAACTGAAAAAACTAAAAAATGGCAAAAACTACAAAAAAAACTAAAAACTAATAAAAAAATAAAAAAGCCGAAAAACTAAAAAAACTAAAGAAACTAAAAAAAGGAAAAAACTTAAAAAACTAAAAACTAAAAAAAACTAAAAAAAAGGAAAAATGAAAAATAGAAGAGAAAAAGAATACTAATAAAATTAAAAATAAAAATAAAAAAAAATAAAAAGATAAAAAGCTAAAAAAAGGTAAAAACCAATAAAAACTAAAAAGAAAAAAAGGTAAAAAACTAAAAAAAAATTCATCTAAAAAACTAAAAAAAACTAAAAAACGTAAAAACTAAAAGAACTAAAAAAGTAAAAAAAAAAAACTAAAAAAAGGAAAAAACTGAAAAATAAGCGGGATATAAAACAGGGGGATATAAATGACGACCGGGACACCGGGACATAAGGAATATAAATGAATCAGAAAATACAACTCATGTTTCCAAATGACGTCGTTTGGAGCCCAAATTGAAAATCCAGATCAATTTATGTCTACTTTCAAAGTAAAAGGGCAAATTTATCATAGAGCAGGGTCTCTTCTACCATTCTCAGGCGAGAATCATAAATTTTTACAATTATACTTCATCAGTGATAGAAATTCTGAATTGAATGCACGTTGCAAAATTTCTCCCAACAATGAAAGGACAATCGTTTCCCAATTACAACATCTTTTCCACGAAAATAATAATTTAGTGCGTCTGTTCAAAACAGCCATCGATTTGATGCCTACTTATACGCATAAAATTGTTATTTCCGCTGACAAAACGCCTCCTGGCCAACATGTGCGTAGATACAATGCTCCAACTATCGACGAAGTGGCCATCGTTATGGTCGGTGATCAGTTTTTACCTCGAGATATTATTCTCAGGGTTTCCACCACACGTGCTACAACTAAAAATAGGCCTACCAATAATACTTTTAAGAAATATAAACCCACCAAAGCTTTGCTATGGCACGCGCCATTTATTTCCACACAATAAATGGCTAAGTGAAAGAGCGATTCTCGCACCCAAAAATATAGACGTCCACGAAATCAACAATATTGTTTTGAACAAGATTCGAGACCAGGTAGTCCTTTACAAGTCAGTCGACACAGTTTTGGAACCAAATGAAGCGGTTAATTATCCATCTGAATTTTTTAATTCCATAGATCCTTCAGGGTTTCCACCACACGTGCTACAACTAAAAATAGGCGTATCAATAATACTTTTAAGAAATATCAACCCACCAAAGCTTTGCAATGGCACGCGACTTGCCGTAAAAAAAAACAATGGAAAACCTAATAGAGGCCACAATCTTGACAGGGCCTTATGAGGGTGAGGCTGTTCTTATTCCTCGCATTCCCATGATTCCAACGGATCTGCTTTTTCAATTTAAAAGATTGCAATTCCCAATTCGATTAGTATTGTATGTATATTCGCAAGTTTTACGCAGTTAATTTGTATTTTATCTATCTATCTATCTATCTATCTATATAAAAACGAGTTGTATGTATGCATGTTTGTTTGTTTGTAAAAAGAGCGTTTGCATATGATGTCATTATTAGTACATACGGCTTTGTATATGCAGAGACAATGGGAAAGCCAAGAATGTTGTATATTCGCAATTTTTACGTAGTTTAACTCCTGCAGACGAAATGAATGCTTGCCTAAAAAATTCTAATTTATAGGCAAACGTAAAAATATTAAAATTAACTACAAATATGCGTGTCCGATTGCAAAACGATGACTCTGGTCAAACAGTAGACTCAATTTCAGGACGTATACAACTACCTGCGGATTTCTGTAATTTAGTGACGTCCAAAAATGAATTGATTGAAAAAGTATTTCCGAATATTCTAAAAAATTATAAAAATAATAAATGGCTAAGTGAAAGAGCGATTCTCGCACCCAAAAATATAGACGTCCACGAAATCAACAATATTGTTTTGAACAAGATTCGAGACCAGGTAGTCCTTTACAAGTCAGTCGACACAGTTTTGGAACCAAATGAAGCGGTTAATTATCCATCTGAATTTTTAAATTCCATAGATCCTTCAGGGTTTCCACCACACGTGCTACAACTAAAAATAGGCGTACCAATAATACTTTTAAGAAATATCAACCCACCAAAGCTTTGCAATGGCACGCGACTTGCCGTAAAAAAAAACAATGGAAAACCTAATAGAGGCCACAATCTTGACAGGGCCTTATGAGGGTGAGGCTGTTCTTATTCCTCGCATTCCCATGATTCCAACGGATCTGCTTTTTCAATTTAAAAGATTGCAATTCCCAATTCGATTAGTATTTGCAATCACCATTAACAAAGCTCAAGGTCAATCATTAGAAAAATGTGGTATAGATCTTAATCCTGATTGTTTTTCCCATGGACAATTGTACGTTGCATGTTCGAGGGTCGGTAAACCTGACAATGTATTTATATGCAGCGACAATTGGACAGCGAAGAATGTTGTTTATTCGCAAGTTTTACGCAGTTAATTTGTATTGTATCTATCTATCTATCTATCTATATAAAAACGAGTTATGTGGATGCATGTTTGTTTGTTTGTAAAAAGAGCGTTTGTATATGACGTCATTATTAGTACATACGGCTTTGCATATGCACAGACAATGGGAAAGCCAAGAATGTTGTTTATTCGCAATTTTTGCGTAGTTTGAAACACATATATAAATCTATCTATATTCACAGGTGGGACACAGGGACACAACTACAATGGCGCATAACTAATATGGCGCGTAACGACTTACGCGCGCGGGGGGGCTTGGGGGGGCGCGAAGCGCCCCACCAACTAGGTGTTGGGGTGGCGCGAAGCGCCACCCCAACAGCTAGTATATATATATATGTATACGAGTCATATATATGAAAAAAACGAGTCATTAAGGATTTTACCTTTATAAAGAAAATTTATGCTTACAATAACACAAATAAATAAATAATAGTGTGCAAATTGAATATACTAGAAATGATTCCGGCAACGCGTATTGACAATAGATGTCCGATCTTATTCAGATGTAAAAAAGAAATACATTAGTATGAAAGGTACTATTTTATATAATTATGAAACATGATTTGTATCAGAGATCTCAACTGGTGGAATATTTACAATTGGATCTACCCAAAGATGATGACAGATTGACAGAGTTTATTCCTTAGGTGCTTCTTGAAAAATTCTAATGAAATATATTTTGAAAAATTAAACTCGAGAAATTGTTAACTAAGTTTCTTTCGTTAACTCGACTTCTTTTTTAGATAGCCAAACCTTATGTTTAATTTTACCCCCTATTGTTCATGTGCAAGAAGCTAGGCCCGTTTTCACGCAATTGGACCCCAATTCTCTCAATTAAATTCATTAGTTAGTTTCCTTTAAAAAACCAAACTGCAAAGGATATTCTGAACGGATTTAACTCTACGTGCACCAGATGCGAGCCCCATCCATTATTTCAGACCCACTCTTATTATATTCATATCACATTTCAAAACCCATCTGAAGGAAGAAAAGAAGCATTAATTGCTATATTGCTAAAAGAATTTCTTAGTGAAGAGTAAGCTACATTCTCAAGAACTTTTTCCTTTTAATATACTGTTTAAAATATATCCTTTGTAAACAAATTATGAATTTTTAACGACTTTCCATACAATTTTTCTATACAATTCTCTTATTTTTTTTCCCTTTAAGCTTGATGACAAAGTTTATAGGTTACCATAAAATAAATACGCTTCCGTAATCTGTCTTCTAGGGGAAAATACGAAATTCTACATTTTTGTAGAATGACATTGGGGAGATTTGGAGGGGGAAACCAGAAATCTTGGAAAACCATGATTGCGTTGAAATAACAGTCCTAGAAGAACGAGAGAGGGTGCATTTGAACGGAAATTAAAAGTTCTATCGGCCTTTTCAAGTGACCAAAAGGGCTGGAGGATAACTAGCCCCCCAACCACCCACTGCTTTCCCCCAAATTTTTCTGATCATAACTTTGAGATAGTCATTTTGTTTAGAATATTTGAAAAATCCAATAAATGTGTCTTTAGGGGTAACAAGAACCCCGTGAGGAAAGTCCTACAGGTTATGAAAGTTGTCCATTGTTTACATATAGTACTTATTATTGGCAAATATATATAAAAAATTGATAGGATTCTTATATGACATTCTTTTTATTTGTCTTACTTTCTCTTTGCCAACTCAATTTTACATGTGGAGATGATTTAGGGGAATTATCCGGGGACTATTTTCAGCGGTTGGACTTCTGGGAAAAAATTTTCACAGAAGGGGAGAATTTCCGGAGTGATCAAGAAAACGATTTGAAATTGAAGTGTTTAACAAAGTAAAGCATGCCGAGGAAAATTTTTCAGGTTGAATCGCCCGCAAGAAATTTACGGGGGGTGTATTTTCAGGGGAAGAAAATTTCCCTCCTGTGACCTTGTTGCTCGAATCGAGGTCCCGATTGCAAGTCCAAGGTACTTGGAAAATACACTGGCAAAAATTGCATCAGGGCCAACCTGAATTTTTGAATCGGGAGGGTGATGACAGCCCAACAAGAAATTCAGTTTTAGCAGAAGCGACTGACAGCCTGATGTCAGACACCCCGGCATAAAAGGCTGTTCACAGCATGATTGAAAATTATCTGACAGCAGAAGAACGTCACCTGCGTACAAAAAGCGACTTGCGTCAAAAGATGGCTGGATAAGAAAATGCGGTATTCTGCGGCTTGCACAGCGAATGGCATGATTAAACATTGCAGGACTTAACACTGAGACCTGTTTTGCTCCGCTACGCACAGAAATTCGACTGCTATAAATATTTTCGACGCGGACACGTACAAATGAATGAGGTTACCCCACTTCTCAAAAGTGCTAAGATAGCTTGGGAGTGTAGTATCAAATAAAATGCTTTAGAAATGTCTCTTGCACAAACATATAAAGGTTTCTTCATTCTTTAATACCTCTCCAAAATAGAGACAAAAAACTGCATTTGCATTCCCAAAACCAAGACCCACACGAAAACCAAACTGATGATCTCCATGATCACAGTAATTCGAAATTTTCAAAAGAAGATTTTTTTCAAATAATTTTCAAATAATAAACTACTACTATTATTAAATTACTTGGGTGCTATAAAAATAATTAATACCCGTTGGAATAAAAATAAAACGGAAATAAACAAATTAACCAGGGATTTTATTGTTACTTTTTTTTACCGAAGAAAATTAACCAGATATTTTGGCAATAATATTTGGAGACCTATGCCTATCAAGTTTTATTTTCAAATAAAATTGAAGAGGATAAAAGATCGTTCTGTTTTGGTAAAAGAATAGTCTAAACAAGTTTTGGCATTATAATTTTTCATCATTTTGTGAACTTTGCTGTTTGCTGTTTTATTGCTATTTTTATTACTGCTTTTACAAACAGCTATTACTGACAAGCCAGCAGCGATACGGTTAGGCGAAGGCATTCCCAAATCCTGAAGAGGTTTGTTTGCCATACGTACGCACAAATCTTCTATAATAACTAAAGTCTAGTTATAAATTTCTGATGTAAAATCAAAAGTCATATCTGACGTCTCTAACTGTTTTCGATGGAGTATATCTTCAGACATTTTTGACTTATATTTTTCCCATAACTCTGCAGGAGCTGATGGAGAGCAAGTTGTTAAAATGATGCCAAACAATGCACGAATTTGACTTGGGGTTGACGTTTCGCACGCGTCATTGATGCAGTTATCCCAGTGTTGGTCATTCTCCAATAAATTCAGAGCTTGGCATGCACTACGGTAAGTGTCATGTATAGTACCGTTTACGGTTCTCAAATACTCAAAGGATGTCGGACCGGGTACATTCACCAAAAGCAGGCGTAGAAAGAAGCATTCATGTTGATTGGGGTGAACGGTGTAGAGTCTTCCTATCGTGGTATCTTTGAAGATGGTAGGTTGGCCGTCGACTGACTTACCCTGTTTTCGACGTTCAAATACTTTATTTTTAGTATTCCACGTGTAATACGAAGGCACTTCAGTATACAGCAATTTTTTTGCAAAAGAATCATTTTTGCAAAGCGAAAAAAAGCTGTTAATGTTGTATCCGGTGGATTCAGGGCTCTTTGTTTCACGTTGGTTTCCGTGAAATAAACACATTGACCATTCTGTAAATGTACCGCTAAGTGAACAACAGCTTGACTACGTTAATGTATCGGAAATGAAAGAATTCGCCAAACAGCTACATTACTACTTATGTATCTTCCAGCCTGATATTGTACGATTTCGTCGAAATCTTTGATTTCGGGCTGCAAGCCAAAAACTGCCATGACACTGCCTTTGTTGACGTATTTACATATGTATTTGATTGCCTTTACGGAGTTACAGTATTCAACGTTGATGAGTGCATTAAATGTTTTTGATAATAATGGGGAATATGGAACAACCCACTGGTTATCTACTTCGATGGTAGTACCGTTACGCTTCTTTATTATTGCTGTTTTACCGCCATCTTTAGTAGATCTTTTCTATATTGTGGGTAACCATCATTACCAGTAATTGTGTTGGGTACTAAAAGTTGAGGATATTGCTTTGTGCACCTTTATTTGGCCATGCATGGTGATTTTTCGTTCAGTGCACCGCAAGGTCTATGTATCATATTTTTTACCACAATACCATATAAGCCCTTGTCGACATTTTCATCAGGTATTTCAGCGTAAATCACATCATCAATTTCATTATAAGTAATTTTATCATGTAGCCAGATTAGTATATGTGCGTGTGGCAATCCTCGTTTTTGCCATTCCACTGAGTACATCCAGCATCACAATGACCCAAACACTTTAAGTTTTACTATGTACTTTATCAGTGATTTCAACTTTTGCCGGAAGACACGGGCCGTATTGTCATGTCTATGAACCGCCGATTGTCCTTGAAGTAAAAGCTGCTGTATCTCGTCCCAAGATTGATTACATGTAAATGTAATAAATAAATCTAGACGACCATAGAGACGAACATACGCATTAGCATCTTGAGCATATTCATGCATATGACGGGGACTGCCAGCATATGACGAAGGTAAAATCGTTAAAATTCCAACGTTTGTGGTATTACTGTCATTTACAACTGCATATTGCAAATGAAAGTATTGTTCAGAGCGGAGCTTGGTCTGATTCAGATGGATAAATAGCAAACGTTCTGATTCAATTTTTGCATACATATCAACGATGTATTGGTGAAACAATTGACGGCATTTTAAAATATAATTGTCTTCATCCTGCCGAATCATTAGTCAATAGGAATAATAATGCATTGCGAAGCATTTCTAATCCGTTTGTTTGTTAGTGGATGGATCTTGCAATTTATTATTAAAGTGATTGCCGTCGGCTCCATCCCAAAAAATGATAGGATATTGTAGGGCATCGTAGCATCGATGAGTTTCAGCAATTCTCACCAACTGAGTGTTTCGCTTGTGAAGAATAATATCTCGAGGTAAAAACTGATCACCGACCATAACTATTGCCACTTTGTCAATAGTTGGAGCATTGTATCTACGCACATGTTGGCCAGGAGGGGTTTTGTCAGCAAAAATAACGATTTTATGCTTATTAGTAGGCATCAAATCGATGGCTGTTTTGAACAGACGCACTAGATTGTTAGATTCGTGGAAAAGATGTTGCAATTAGTCCTTTCAACGTCGGGAGAAACTTTGCAACGTGCATTCAATTCAGAATTTCTATCACTGATGCAGTACAGTTGTAAAAACTTATTATTCTCGCCTGAGAGTGGTAGAAGGGACCCTGCTCTATGATAAATTTGCCCTTTTACTTTGAAAGTAGGTATAAATTGATCTTGATTTTCAATTTGGGCACCAAACGACGTCATTTGGAAACATGAGTTATATTTTCTGATGTGATAAGAAACGCGTAGGTTCTGACGTAGTTCCAGTAACCAAAGTATTCAATGGCTCTGGTGGTGCAGCCAGTAGAGGAAGTTTAACTTTTCCTGAGGCGCAACACATTCCCATTGTTTCACCATAAAATTTCAAGGCCTTGCAATAGGGACAAATTTTAGACATAGTCCCGATTTGAACACATCTAGTCAAGCTATAATCATCGACTAGGCTATACCTGAGTGCCAGGCGAAAATTTTCAGGTTTCTCTAGTGATTCCTTGGCACGCTTTCTTTTGGTGATTTCTCTTTGAGACGCAAGCATGTTTTCACGCTGTTCTTGTGTTTCCTCGGCACGCTTTCTTTTCTTACTTTCTCTATTGGCCGAAAGCCTGTTTTCACAATGTTGTTGTGTTTCCTCGGCACGCTTGCTTTTCATACTTTCTCTAGTAGCCACAAGTCTTTTGGCATAGACTCTTTGAGCAGCTTCCTCGGCTGTTGCCTTTGTAGGTTCTTTAGTCATTTTAAAATTAAAAATTTCTCTTTGAACGATCTTCTTAAATACGTATAATGACATCATATACTAAGCCTCGTCAAACAAACATGACGACAAACAACTTCATGACGACATAAAGCTCAATCCTTATAATGACGTCAGTCGACACACAAACATGACGTCAGTCAACAGACAGACAAACAAACAACTTATATATATATATATATATATATATATATATATATATATATATATATATATATATATATATATATATATATATATACATATATATATATATAAATATATATAGATATAAAAGTAAAACATTTCAAAATAGGGATGAAACCTTTTTATTGACAGTGAATAGATATAAAATTATTTAACTGGATATTTCGAACACATATACAGTGTTCATCGTCAGCAGTAAAACTGATGATGATGAACACAGCATATGTGTTCGAAATATCCAGTTAAATAATTTTATATCTATTCACTGTCAATAAAAGGTTTCATCCCTATTTTGAACTGTTTTACTTTCGTCATGATGGAAAGGTAGTTTGTTCTTCGAAGTTATCTATCTATATATATGTATTTATATATATATATATATATATATATATATATATATATGTATATATATATGTATATATATATATATATATATATATATATATATATATATATATATATATATATATATATATATATATATATATTTCAGTTAAAAAAACTAGTTTTTTCTTATTTAATTTCTGAACGTTTTTGAATTAACGCATGTTTGATTTTGGCTCTCCGAACATAAATTATTAAAATGAAATTTGTATATTAATTATTATTTTTTGGCTAAATGGCTTTTTCTTAGTTTTGATCAGACGATTTCGAGAAATCAGGGGTGGGGAAGGAGGCCTAGCTGCCCTCCAATTAATCGGTTAATTAAAAAGGCAACTAGAACTTTTAATTTTTAACAAACGTTTTTATTAGTAAAAATATGCGTAACTTAAGAATTAACTTACGTAACAAACTTTTATATTCTTATATTTTTATTATGTATACGAGGGGTTTTCTACCCTCGTTAATACCTCGCTCTTTACACTAAATAGTACTAAAAATTGTACTAAACCGTACTAAAAATACTTTAGCATAAAGAGCGAGGTATTTGTCTCCTCCTAAATACCTTGCTCTTTATGCTAAAGTATTTTTAGAACCCCTTCTATGCGTAATAATCTCTGTTCGTTTTAAGTTTCAATGCTACTCCTTACTTTCAAATGAAAAAACTTTTCATGTTTATTTTTTCATTGTTTTTTTATAGTAATGCTAGAAAATCCTGCGCCCTTTCCATTGAATTTTTTCCCCCATGACATATTCCTCCAAGGAAAGATCTTCCCAAATAGCCCCATCCCCTTAACCCCACCCCCAAACTAAAAAAAATCCCCCTGAAAACGTCTGTACACTTCCCAATAACCATTACTATATGTTAACACTGGTCAAAGTTAGTAACTTGCAGCCCCACCCCCAGGGATTGTGGGGGAGTAAGTCTTTCCCAAAGACATAGTTATTATGATTTTCGACTATGAGAAACAAAATGGCTATCTCAAAATTTTGATTCGTTGACTTTTGGAAAAAAAAGAGCGTGGGAGGGGGCCTAGGTGCCCTTCAATTTTTTTGGTCACTTAAAAAGGGCACTAGAACTTTTTCATTTCCGTTAGAATGAGCCCTCTTGCGACACTCTAGGACGACTTGGTTGATACGAAGACCCCTGGAAAAAAAAAACAAACAAATAAACACGCACCCGTGATTTGTCTTCTGACAAAAAATAAGAAATTCCACATTTTTGTAGATAGGAGCTTGAAATTTTTGCTATAGGGTTCTCTGATACGCCAAATACGATGGTGTGATTTTCGTGAAGATTCTATGACCTTTAGGGGATGTTTCCCCCTATTTTCCAAAATAAGGCAAATTTTCTCAGGCTCGTAACTTTTGATGACAAACACTAAATTTAATGAAACTTATATATTTAGAACAAGCATAAAAATTCAATTCGTTTGATGTATCATTTAGCATCAAAATTCCGTTTTTTAGAATTTCGTTTACTATTGAGCCGGGTCGCTCCTTACTACAGTTCGATACCACGAACTGTTTGATAAGGTTATCAATGCCTACCAGATTTTACTTAAAAAAACAAAGGTTTGGCGATATGTATTTACGTCTGAAAAATAAAGAAGAAAAGGAAAACTGAAACTAAAAATGTAAAAACTGGGAATTGCATAAATATTTCAAAATATTTTGACAATAGATTAAGGTAATTCGACAACCTTAAAACAGATACTTAAAATTTTGAGGTTTATTATAAATTGCTGAGCTTTAGCATACTTGGCACGTGAAGATTTTCCAACTGTCAATGTTAGAATAAACATTGACCGACAGACCGACAGAATTTGCGATTGCTATATGTCACTTGGTTAATACCAAGTGCCATAAAAAGGTAAAAAACTAAAAGGAAAAAAGGCTAAAACAAACTAAAAAAGCTGCAAAATTAAAAAAAAGAAAAACTGAAACAGAAACTATATCTATATCTATATATATATAAAAATAAGTTGTATGTCTGTTGACTGACGTCATGTTTGTGTGTCGACTGATGTCATGTTTGTCGAATGACATCATTGTGAGGATTGAGCATTATTCTGTCATGACGTTTTTTGTCGACTGACGTCATATTTGTCGACTGATGAAATTACAGACTGGGACACTGGGACACAAAGGACAATCGGGAAACAGGGAATATAAATGACGAACGGGACACTCAAAGAGAAACTACAGACTGGGACACCTGGAGACAAATAACGACTGGGACACAGGGATCAACAAAGTTCAAGGGCACATTCGATTAGCATTTGCAATCACCATCAACAAAGCTCAAGGTGAATCACTAGAAAAATGTGGTATAGATCTAAATACTGATTGTTTTCCCTTGGACAATAGTACGTTGCATGTTCGAGGGTCGGTAAACCTGAAAATCTATTTATATGCAGCGAAAATTGGACAGCGAAGAATGTTGTATATTCGCAAGTTTTACGCACTTAATTTGTATTGTATCTATTTATCTATCTATCTATATAAAAACGAGTTCTGTGTATGCATGTTTGTTTGTTTGTAAAAAGAGCATTTGCATATGACGTCAATTTAAGTACATAAGGCTTTGTATATGCACAGACAATGGGAAAGCCAAGAATGTTGTATATTCGCAAGTTTTATGTCGTTCAAAACACATATATAAATCTAACTATATTCATAGGTGGTACACAGGGATCAACACCTGCAGACGAAATGAAAGCTTGCCTGAAAAATTCTAATTTATGGACACACGTAAAAACATTAAAATTAACTACAAATATGCGTGTCCGATTGCAAAACAATGACTCTGGTCAAACATTTTCAGATCAATTGCTGGCAATTGGAAACAGAAAGCTCCCAGTAGACTCAATTTCAGGACGTATACAACTACCTGCTGAATTCTGTAATTAAGTGACGTCCAAAAATGAATTGATTGAAAAAGTATTTCAGAATATTCTAAACAATTATAAAAATAATAAATGGCTAAGTGAAAGAGCGATTCTTGCGCCCAAAAATATAGACGTCCACGAATGCAACAATATTGTTTTGACCAAGATTCGAGACCAAGCAGTCCTTTACAAGTCAGTCGACACAGTTTTGGAACCAAATGAGGCGGTTAATTATCCATCTGAATTTTTAAATTCTGTGGATCTTTCAGGGTTTCCACCACACGTGCTACAACTAAAAATAGGCGTATCAATAATACTGTTAAGAAATATCAACCCACCAAAGCTTTGCAACGGCACGCGACTTGCCGTAAAAAAAACAATGGAAAACCTAATAGAGGCCACAATCTTGACAGGACCTTTTGAGGATGAGGCTGCTCTTATTCCTTGCATTCCCATGATTCCAACAGATCTGCCTTTTCAAATTAAAAGATTGCAATTCCCAATTCGATTAGCATTTGCAATCACCATCAACAAAACTCAGGGTCAATCATTTCAAAAATGTGGTATAGATCTTAATACTGATTGTTTTTCCCATGGAGAACTGTACGTTGCATATATTAGAAAAATACAAGTCCCTATTTTCCCTCTTCAAAAATTGATCTTATTATCCCTTTGAATTCTTATATAAATTCATTTCTGACTAAAATTAACTCAGAAGTAACAAATTTTTTATTAGTTAATTAGGCCTAAAACTTTCACCAGAAAATTTTACAAAAGATAGAAATAAATAAGAAAAGGCATTTTAATTTGCCTTTAGTAAAAAATACAAATAAGAATCCGCATGTTTCCCCCCAAAAGAGTCCCTGCTAACACTCGCGATAATTTTGGTTCCTTTGAATTCTTATGGGTTAATTTCAACTCAATATTAATTCAAAATTAGCTGCTCTAATGTAGGTTCTAACTCTTTTTATTCCAAAATATAAAAAGACAACTAACCATTAGCAAATAAATTCCTCCAAGATTGTTTTGTGACTTTACAATCTTTCCATTACAGCTTTCTTCGAAACAAGTTAATTTCCAAATTTTATTCCTTCAAATACAAGGTCAATATTTGCACAGAACAGTTCCAAAGTCACTCCTAGAATATTGATAATACACGCTTTCAATTCTTCATTGACACTGCAACTATAAATCAATCGCAAACTTTCTATTTCTTTGTATTTGGGTATATACCCACTAAGAGACAAAGCGTCAATTCCTTTAGCAAGCACTATTTCATCGTCTTCCATAAGTAGTTCCGAAAATAAACGTCTGATAAGCTCAACACCACTAGATGGGATTAGCTTCTTTTTAAGGTGACATACTAAATTGTCAAGAATGGATTTACGGACTTCGTATGTACTGTCAAAATGAATTCTAAAAATAGCTTCCAAGTCTAAAATCCCAAGCATTTTTTCTGAGATCTGCTGTAGCTGAGTTTGGAAACAGAGGCAAACACACTGTGACTGCAAGACTTGTAAAGAAGGGCGACTGTTTTTATCTTGTATCAAAACGAGTATTCTTGAAAGTATATTAATTTTTTTATTAGGTAGAAGATGGATATGTTCTTGAAAGATTTTCAATGTTATTAAAGACACATCTGCTTTTATTTCTGGTTTCAAAAGGCAGAGGCACTTTGAAAGCCAGTGGCTGAAAAATCGATACTTCTTGGCAACTTCATCCTCACTAAGAGAAACCAAACTGAGAACTGAGTGAATCTAAAAAAAGAAATATAATTTCGAAAAGGTATTTCGACAAATGCTTTCAATATTTAATTCAACTCCTACTATTATGCTACAAATAGCTGGAGCAAAATGCTTTCAATATTTAATTCAACTCCTACTACTATACTACAAATAGCTGGAGCAAATGCTTTCAATATTTAATTAAACTCCTACTATTATACTACAAATAGCTGGAGCAAAATGCTTTCAATATTTAATTCAACTCCTACTATTATACTACAAATAGCTGAAGCAAAATGCTTTCAATATTTAATTCAACTCCTACTATTATACTACAAATAGCTGGAGCAAAATGCTTTCAATATTTAATTCAACTCCTACTATTATACTACAAATAGCTGGAGCAAAATGCTTTCAATATTTAATTCAACTCCTACTATTATGCTACAAATAGCTTGAGCAAAATACTTTCAATATTTAATTCAACTCCTGCTATTATACTACAAATAGCTGGAGCAAAATGCTTTCAATATTTAATTCAACTCCTACTATTATACTACAAATAGCTGGAGCGAAATACTTTCAATATTTAATTCAACTCCTACTATTAAACTACAAATAGCTGGAGCGAAATGCTTTCAATATTTAATTCAACTCCTACTATTAAACTACAAATAGCTGGAGCAAAATGCTTTCAATATTTAATTCAACTCCTACTATTATACTACAAATAGCTGGAGCAAAATACTTTCAATATTTAATTCAACTCCTACTATTATACTACAAATAGCTGGAGCAAAATGCTTTCAATATTTAATTCAACTCCTACTATTATACTTCAAATAGCTGGAGCAAAATACTCAGATTCACAAACCATTTGTTTATAGAGCAGTTGTCTATTATAAAATAATTGCTGCTTTCAAATAATTATTCCTGTTTATTTTTAGATATTTGAGAAGTTCTATAGGTTTAATTAATTCGTTTATACAGAGGTGACTAGATGTGCTACGGGCAGGAAGCGAAGGGAGCCACAATATATCTGGTTACTCGGTAAAAACTTACCGTGAAGCAAAGTCATGGCGCGAGTATACATTCCGTAATATAAGACCAATTACTGTAAAAACTTACCGTGAAGTTAAGTCATGGTGTGCGAGTATAAATTCCTTAATATAAGACCAATTAGTGTTATTACCTCAGGTTAAATTAGTTTACAATTACAAATTTTAATATTCTGTAAATCATTGAAATTATTTTGATCCCCCCCGCCCTGTCGAAAAGATCTCCAAAAATACCATAATGCTTATTAGGTTTTAAGCTATTTCTCATCTTATTGGGAACAGGAAAATGTTTGGCTGCAATAAAAAAAGAAAATAAATAAAATAAGTAATCACTCGATTGCTGTGTGGGTAAGTTTTTAGCAATGTCCTATTATTGTTACTTTCAGTTATTTTTTGCAAAAAGACATTTATGATAATATAATGCATTGTGTAGGCAACAATGTATGAGAAATCTTTCTTTTTGGATGCGCCAGGAGGTACTGGTAAAACCTTTGTGATAAAATTGATTCTGGCATCAATTCGATCAAAAAAAGGCATAGCATTGGCAATTGCGTCGTCCGGAATAGTCGCAACGTTGTTGACTTTTGGAAGAACTGCTCATTCCGCTTTGAAATTGCCTCTGAATTTGCTTTCTACAGAAACTCCCACGTGCAATATTTCCAAATCATCTGGGATGGGTAAAGTATTGCAGCAATGCAAACTTAATATTTGGGATGAGTGCACAATGGTACCCGAAAAATCGTTCGAGGCTCTGTAGCAATCATTGCGAGATTTGCGTGGAAATTTGAAGCCTGTTAAAATGACTGTTAAAATCGGTCATAACAGCTGAGTGTCACTTAAAATCCCCTTTCATGGACAGGAGTGTAAATTATAAATTATGTTAGACTATAAATTTATCATCAGGCTTCCCCCAAAATAAACAAGGTTGTAGTAAAGAATCAATTAAAATAAAGAGACTTTCGAAATAAGCCGTTTTGAGAAAAAAAAAATTCGAGAACGATTAATTTCATGTTTTTAGTATAGACAATTCAAACATAATTTAATTGGGTGAGATGATTATCCAGGAGGAGAAACTTTCAAGGTTTTGGTTAACATCAAATTTGGTGTTAATCAAATACCCTATGTTAACAGACTAAATGTTATTAAAATAACGTTAGAGTCTCGAGAGGATTAAAATATATCTTGTTTATAAAATGTTTAGATCGAGTCTTTTCACACAATTTTATGCTCAGCAGTATTATTAACATCGAGCCGTTTGTATTATAAGATAAAGGGAAATGAAGTCAATGACAAGACTTATTGGGGTCTCCTTTCTTTATGTGATTAAAGAAGGATGTCTTAAAATCGCTTAGAAAAGCGTTTTTTGGTGTCAACAATATTTTCAAACCATCAGCTTAATATTTAAAAATTATCATATTAATTTTAAAAATGTCAGCAATGTATGCTGCTAGTTCTTAATGAATTGCCTTTGTTTTTGACGGTATCTCTTCTTACCTTTGATTACTAATATGAACACAATTCGTAGTACCCAAAAACACGATAGGTTAACTAAATACGATTGGACGAAAAACAGATTGGCTGAGAACATATGCCAGTTAAAAGAGCGTTTTCAAGGCTACTCAGTATTCTGAAGGTGATTCATGAAATGACTAAAAATCGATCGACGTTAAAGAGCTCTACAGTGTCTTCATAATCAGAATGGGCTAAAAGATAGAGCCCATAGGAACCATGTTGTTTTAAGCCACCTTACTAAAGTGTATTGAGAAAAATGAAGATTAGTTGTGAAAGCTTATCTTGAGCACAGTATAAATATCATACAGTAAGGATAAATTATTTCAGAAATGGGACCCCTCACACTCATAAAGTTTATCTATCTATATATATATATATAAAATAAGTTGTTTGTTTGTGTGTATCTGTTGACTGACGTCATTTTTGTTTGTCGACTGACGTCATGTTTCTGTGTCGACTGACGTCATGTTTGTCGACGGACGTCATTATAAGGATTGAGCATTATGCCGTCATGAAGTTTTTTGTCGACTCACATCCTGTTTGAAGACTGACGAAATTACAGAGCGAGACACCGGCAAACAAATGACGACCGGGACACAGGGAATATAAATGACGACCGGGACACTCAAAGAGAAATTACAGACTGGGATACCGGGACCCAAGTAACAACCGGGACACAGGGTATATAAATGACGACCGGGACACAGGGACACAACTACAACGGGGACGCAGGGGACCAAATGGGGGATATATAAATGATGACCAGGACACAGGGAATGTTTGATTAGCAATTACCATCAACAAAGTTCAAGGGCAATCATTAGAATAATGACGTATAGATCTGAATTCTTATTGTTTTTCCCATGGACAATTATATGTTGCATATTCAAGAGTCGGTAAACCTGACAATCTATTTATATGCACAGACAATGGGACAGCGAAGAATGTTGTATATTCGCAAGATATAAGTATATAAGGCTTTGTATATGACGTCATCATAAGATTACACTAAGACCGGGACACCGGGACACAAATGACGACCGGGACACTGGGAATATAAATTAAGACCGGGACACTCAAAGAGAAATTACAGACCGGGACACAAATGACGAAAGGGACACCGGGACGCAGGGAATATAAATGGACACAGGGAATATAAATGACGACCGGGACACTCAAAGAGAAATTAGAGACCGGGACACAAATGACGACCGGGACACCAGGACACAAGGAATAAAAATGACGACAGGGTTACTCAAAGATGAATTAAAGACTGGGTATCTATATATTACCTATAAAGTATCTATATATAATATTATCTATAGTTAGTATCTATATATAAAAATAATCTGTTTGTGTACTGGCGTCATGTTTGTCAACTGTAGACTGACGTCATGTTTGTCGACTGACGTCATTATAAGGATTGAGCATTATGCCGTCATGAAGTTGTTGGTCGACTGACGTCATGTTTTTTTACGTCAAAAGCTTTGTATATGACGTCATTATAAGTATATAAGAAGGCCTTTCAAAAAGAAATTTTCAGTATAGATCTGAAAATGACAGAAGAAGGCTTGCGGCTTAAGAACGCAAAACCACGCAGTTAGATGAAAATCAACCTGGACAGCGAGAGTCAAAACGTGTCAAAACTGAAAATGGTAGCGATGATGATTGGGTTTGGGATTTTGACTTGGATAAGGTCATCAATGCCTACCAGATTTTAGTTAAAAAACAATAGTTTGGCGACATGCATTTCATTGTGACGAAAGACAAGCCAAGGTAAAACAAATCAAACAACTTGAAAGTGATACCGATTATAAAAAAAACGACGTTGAAAGGACTATCGTTTCCCAGTTGCAACATCTCTTCCACAAAAATAATAATTTAGTCCTTCGTTCAAAACAGCAATCGAATTGATGCCTACTGATACGCAACTATCAACGAAGTGGCAATCGTTATGGTCAGTTCTCACCTCGAGATAATATTCTTTATAGGCTAAGCAATCAGTTGACAAGAATTGCTAAAACTCATCGATGCTAAGATGCCCTACAATATCCTATCATTTTTCGGGATGGAGCCAACGGCTATCACTTTCATATTAAATTGATAAATCATGCCACTAGCAAAGAAATGAATAAGAAATGCAGTGCAATGGAAAATTATGCCTATAGATTAATGATTTGTCATGTATTACATTTACATATAATCCGTCTTGGGATTAGATACAGCTTTTACATCCTGGACAATCACCGGTTCGCCTGGACAATCGCCTGGAAAATCTCTTACAGAGTTATGGGAGAAATACAAATCACAAATGGCCGAGAATATACTCCACCGAATACGGCTAGAAAGGTCAGATATGAACTTGGACTTTACAACAGAAATTTATAACTGCACTTTAGTTATGATTAAAGATTTGTGCTTATCTATTGCAAACAAAATTCTCAAGCATGTGGGAATGCCTTCACCTAATCGTACTGCTTCTATTTCTGCATGTGTAGAATGGGATCGTGAACAAAGTTACAACACAATTGATCTATTGTTGTATGTTACTGACCGGGACGCCGGGACACAAGGAATATAAATGACGACCAGGAAACTCAAAGAAAAATTACAGACTGGGACACAAATGACAAGTGGGACACAGAGAATATAAATGACGACCGGGACACTCAAAGAGAAATTACAGACCGAGACACCGGGACATAAATGACGACCCGGACACAGGGAATATAAATGACAACCGGGACACAGGGACACAACTACAACGGCGACGCAGGAAGGGCACATGGGGGAAATATAAATGACGACAGGGACAGAGGGAATATTCGATTAGCAATTACCATCAACAAAGCCCAAGGGTAATCATTAGAAAAATGCAGTATAGATCTGAATACGGATTGTTTTCCCATGGACAATTATAAGTTGCATGTTCAAGAGTCGGTAAACCTGACAATCTATTTATATGCATAGACAATGGGACAGTGAAGAATATTGTATATTCGCAGGTTTTAAGTAGTTAAAAACATATATATATATATATATATATATATATATATATATATATATATATATATATATATATATATATATATATATATATATATATATATATATATATATATATATATATATATATATATATATATCTACATTCACAGGTGGGACACAGGGACACAAGCATAATGGCACGTAACTAAAATGGCACGTAACGACTTACGTGGGAGGGGGGCTTTGGGGGAAGCAAAGTGCCCCCACCAACCAGGTGTTGGTGTGGCGCGAAGCGCCACATCAACAGCTAGTAAAAAAAATAATATTACCACAAGCCCTCATTGATCAAATACTGTATTGGCTATAACTAGATTGTTATACCTGAAAAGTTGCAGCAGTCTTTTATCATTACTGTTTTCTTTTCCTATACTAAAATTTACCTAGGCTAGAATACCATCTATCCTTATTTCTACCAGCCTGGTTATTAAAATTTTCAACCAAAACACCATATTTTTACTTGGGATCCTGTCTATTTGCTCCTGTAACTGTAAGCAAAATTCATGTGAGTAACAGTAATATCTGTTATTTGGTTCTATAGCGGTATATACTACTATAGCCGATACATTGTACTTTTTAGTCATAAATTGAATGATTCGTCATAAATTGAACGATTACTACTCTATTATTAATACCGCCTCAGCCCAAACAAGACGTAGAAACTTTCTTATTTACCATGAGCCCTGCTGCCTGCCTGTGCACCCCATCCATCCTGTCTGACTAAAAATTCCGCAATAAATAATTTCGGGTTTCCTACCCCTGGGATATGAGTTTCTGAAACTTCTAAATAAGTTTAAATAAGTTCTAAATAACAGAAACTTAAGAGTAACTGAAAGCAACAATTATATGAAGTTCTTAGAAACTTACCCGCACAGGAATTGAGTGAATTTTTTTTTTTTTTTTTTTTTTCAGCTAAACTTTTTCCTCATCCACATAAGATAAGAAATAGCCGAAAATCTAACTAATGTTAAGGTGTTTTTGGCGGAAGATCTTTTCGACTGGTGAAGAGGGAATGGGATTTTAAAAGACACCACCCACTTGTAGATGTGTAATGAGCAATTTAACTGTAGGCTATGCCTAATCTTCTATTCATCTGGAATGGACTGGAAGTTTTAAATTAGCCAGGAATTGGCACAGGAAACAAGCTGGAAACAGCCCAATCCTGCGCTAGAGCCCACTTCAGCTCAGGTTTCTTTTGATGAAAAGTGGCGACGTGCCTACAATCAGGCTACAATCAGGCGGGCTAGTCAGTATTAAGAAATATCAATCATACTAATCAATTAATTTGGGCTTAATTGGTCCGTGAACTTACGATATTTGTTTTGTTAATTTTTTACTCGGGTAGTGATATCAACACCCAAATCTTTTTGTGAGATAATCAAACTTGAGGTAATTGCACTAATTGGTTTTATATTGAAGAATGTATGCTCGGGCCATGACTTTACTTCACGGTAAGTTTTTACCAGGTAACCATATATATTGTGGCCTTTCGCTTCCTGCCCGTGGCACATCTAGTCACCTCTGCATAAAAGAATTAATTAAACTAATAGAACTTCTTAAATATCCAAAAGTAACTATATTATTTTACAGCAGATAATTATTTTAGGATAATTATTTTACACCAGTAATTATTTTTATATTAGACAACCACTCTATAAATGAAGGGTTTTCTTGTGATGTGCATTACAGAATGTTTGTGGCAGCCACAAGCTACCAGGATTGGTAAATATAGATATCACACTTCAGTATATACTATGAACTCGCCTACAACTCCTTTCCACCATCTAAAATTGGTTGAAGGATAACCACCTTAAAAGTGGTTAATTTTAAATTTACCTAACTTTGACTTTAACTTTAACTTTTTAACCTAACTGGATTGAGCAGGATCAGAAAGACAACTCAGTTTTATCTACTAGCTTATAGCAAAGACTGCAACTTAAAATTAATTTCAATAAAGTATAAATTCCTTATTAATGTTGTGGACTCGTTATTAACATTATGAACTTGCTATTTTCAGAGAAACGCACTCACTCTGTAAGACAGCTTAAATAAAGAACAGAAAATTACTTTACTATTAAGGATTCTGGGATAGCCTACATCAACCTCACACGTTTCATGACTCCGCCTTTGCATGTGATGATCAATAGTCGTAAATAAATATATAGCATTGCGCACTTAGATCCAAAGGGCCCCAACTGTCCCAACCTTAAAGAGATAACCCTTTGCATGTGTGAGGGGTCCCATTTCTGAAATAATTTTTCCTTACTGTATGATATTTATGCTGTGCTCAACAAAAGCTTTAACAACTAATCTTTATTTTTCTCAATTCACTTTAGTATGGTGGCTTAAAACAACATGGTTCCAATGGACCCCATCTTTCAGCCCATTCTGATTATGAAGACACTGCAGAGCTCTTTAACGTCGATTGATTTTCAGTCATTTAATTAATCACCTTCAGAATACTGAGTAGCCTTGAAAACGCTCTTTTAATTGGCCTTGGTTCTCAACCAATCGGTTTTTCGTCGATTTCGTATTTAGTTAGCCTATCGTGTCTTTGGCTACTATGAATTGTGTTCATATTAGTTATCAAAGGTAAGAAGAGATACCGTCAAAAACAAAGGCAATTTACTAAGAGCTATCAACAAACATTGCTGACATTTTTAAAATTAATATAAATATTTTAAAATATTAAGCTGATGGTTTGAAAATACAGTTGACACCATATAACGCTTTTCTAAGCAATTTTAAGACATCTTTCTTTAATCACATAAAGAAGGGAGACTGCAATAATTCTTGTCATTCACTTCATATCCTGGTACCTCACAATTCAAACTACTCGATGTAAATAATACTGCTGAGCATAAAATTGTCTGAAAAGACTTGATCTAAATGTTTTATAAACAAGATTTATTTTAATCCTCTTGAGACTCTAATGTTATTTTACTAATATTTAGAGTCTACTAACATAGAGTATTTATTTAACACCAAATTTGATATTAACCAAAACCTTACAAATTTTCTTTTTTTGGATAATGTTAAATCGCTAAAATTATCTAGCATAAGAAAATAATTTAGATAGGTCAGGATTTTGGAATTATTCATTTTAAAACCTTAATTTTTGAAAACATTCATATGAATGACGTCACATTCATTTGGATTTAGGAGGAGTAGATCTCTTTTTCCCAGAAAATACCGATTGTTTTTGGCTTCTATGACGTTATGCAAAACTTTAAAAGATGATAAATAAATCGGAACAGCTAAAGCAACAAACATAGATAATGTTTGAGGTGATGATGAATAAAAATGAAGCACAACGAAATCTGCAGCTAGAATATATGCAAGAGCATCAGAACGCATTCCAAAGTATTTAAATCAAGATTAGAATATTTTTTGGCCAACCGTCTGGGGCCCAACGGAAAGCATCTCCTTTCCGCTATAGGGTGGGAGGATGTCATAAATAAAGATTTAAAAGAAATGTGAACTTCCTGAGAGGGTGTAAAGAGGGAGGGTTTAAATATATTGGCCTAGAGGAGGAGCGTGCGTAGCTGTGTTGACCTCAGTTGGTTTGGTGCTGCGGTGATTTATTATTATTAGTAGTAGTAGTGGTAATATATAGAATTTATTCTCATTCTTCATCATAAATACCTCAATGTCACAATTATTTTGTAACTCCGAAACTCTGTAAAGAATGGACCAATAAACCACTATTTTTAATGGGAATTAAGGATATTTTGCCACCGTGACTGTTTGCAACGCCTGCAACTATTTAAGACTGTATCTGCTTGAAACTTCGACAGTGTATAACTGCAAGCACGACTGCTTACAATTGCAGACTTGAATTCAACTTGTCTGCTGCTGCGACTGTGACTACTTGAAACAGTGAATGTGACTACTTGTTACCACGAGTGCGACAATTTTCAACTGCAAATGCGGTAACTCGTGACAGAAACTGCAACTACTTACGACTGTGACTACAACTATTAGCACTGCTACTACTTTTGTGTTTCAATTTTAACTAAAATAAATATCTTGGTTGAGTCGGGAACGCAGTCAAAGACAAAAGACTTTAGTTTTTTGTCATTTTTAACTGATAAGCTTGATTTCTGTCCTTTGTAAAGGTTAATAAGGCTAGAGCAATACTAAGGATAACAATTTACACAGTCTTCTAGCCCTTGCTCCCCCCATTGAAAGGTTGAAAAACTATGCATCTGGTTGTGAAATGATCCCCCAGAGCTCTCAAGGAAAGCGTTCTAAGTTACAAAGTTTAGACATTGTTTACAAATAGTATTTGTTACTGTGAAGTGTACAAATATTTTTGGGGTCAGGGGGATTTTCAACTGAGAGAATTTTCTGTCGGGAGGAAAATTTCCAGAGTTGAACTTTCTTCACTAATCTTCCATAGGATAATTTCAAGCAGGGAAAACTTTCCATTAAACTCGGAGAGTGGTTCTATAAAACATTTTTCCAGGAGGGGGGTTTTCCAGTATGATTTGAAAAATGATCCACATCCGCGATTTACAAATGAGTTGGTTTGCCTTTTTAGGACGTCACTTGCTCTCTGCACTACCACATCCATGATTTACAAATGAGTTGGTTTGCCTTTTTAGGACGTCAATTGCTCTCTTCATTACCATATCCACGATTTACAAATCAGCTTATAATTGGTTAGTAATCTGGCTTAGTAATTTAAAATGCTAGTTTTGAAAGTGTTTAGAAGTTGAGAATGTTTAAAAAGTCACATATTGAATCAATTCTTCAAAAAGGAATAAATTTTCTTCTGGAAAGGGGATGCCTTTCTTGTTCCCTGCTCTGTATGTATGTGATTGGAAAGTGTTCTTTCCGGCAAGTTAATATTTTCTGGTACTTGTGTATTACTCAGAACACACTCAATAAATAAAGCTAGGTTCTTTTGTGAAACAAACTACAATGCAGGTACATTTAAATTAAATATTTTATATATAGAGGTGGTTAGGTTGAGTTAGGTATTTGATATAATGCTACCCACCACTCACCCCCACCCCTAATGTTTAAATATATGGCCCAAACTTTGGATAAAGCTAAAAAAATTAAACAAAATATAATGAACGTATAATGCTTTATTAGGAAAATTGTAAAATTACAACTTAGAATTATGTACCCAGAATGCTGAAATGTCGTTAAGAATCATGTTAAAAAGAGGTCTTCCTTCAGTCTTAGCTCTATCACTATGCGTAGTAAACTAAATTGAGTTCTGTCTTTGTTACTATGAAACCGGATTTTCACATCGTAATTTGTTTCACGAAAGAACCTAACTTCACTTATTGAGCGTGTTCTGAATAATACACAAGTACCTATTTTTCTTCAAAATTTTTTAAATATAAACCACACCAGAAGGGTGGAGGAGATTTTATTTATATTTTTGGGTTGAGATATCATATAATCTCAAATAATCCTGAGTAGCGGTATTTTAGGGTTTATCTTAGGGGCGGTATCTTAGGGCAGGAAGCGAAGGGAGCCACAATATATCTGGTTACTCGGTAAAAACTTACCGTGAAGCAAAGTCATGGCGCGAGTATACATTCCGTAATATAAGACCAATTACTGTAAAAACTTACCGTGAAGTAAAGTCATGGTGTGCGAGGATACATTCCTTAATATAAGACCAATTAGTGTTATTACCTCAGGTTAAATTAGTTTACAATTACAAATTTTAATATTCTGTAAATCATTGAAATTATTTTGATCCCCCCCGCCCTGTCGAAAAGATCTCCAAAAATACCATAATGCTTATTAGGTTTAAAGCTATTTATCATCTTATTGGGAAGAGGAAAATGTTTGGCTGCAATAAAAAAAGAAAATAAATAAAAAAAGTAATCACTCGGTTGCTGTGTGGGTAAGTTTTCAGCAATTTCCTATTATTGTTACTTTCAGTTACTCTTTGCAAAAAGACATTTATGATAATATAATGCATTGTGTAGGCAGCAATGTATGAGAAATCTTACTTTTTGGATGCGCCAGGAGGTACTGGTAAAACCTTTGTGATAAAATTGATTCTGGCATCAATTCGATCAAAAAAAGGCATAGCATTGGCAATTGCGTCGTCCGGAATAGTCGCAACGTTGTTGACTTGTGGAAGAACTGCTCATTCCGCTTTGAAATTGCCTCTGAATTTGCTTTCTACAGAAACTCCCACGTGCAATATTTCCAAATCATCTGGGATGGGTAAAGTATTGCAGCAATGCAAACTTAATATTTGGGATAAGTGCACAATGGTACACCAAAAATCGTTCGAGGCTCTGTAGCAATCATTGCGAGATTTGCGAGGAAATTTGAAACCCTTTGGCAGCACATTAATATTGCTAGCGGGAGATTTCAGGCAAACATTACCTATAATACCTAGATCAATCCCTGCAGACGAAATGAATGTTTGCCTGAAAAATTCTAATTTATGGGCACACGTAAAGACATTAAAATCTATATATGTAATAGCTGTTGGGGTGGCACTTTGCGCCCCCTAGTCCCTCCCCCGCGGGCGTAAGTCGTTACGTGCCATATTCGGTCAACGTGCCATATTCGGTGTCAGTCAAGTTCAGTTACGCTTAAGTATAAGTGAAATACAACAAAAATTAATCATTACTGAACTAATTATAAAAACTGGTCATTGTCTTTATAAAAAAAATATAGTAATTTATAGGTTAGTTCTGACCACTCAGAGTAGGTATCTTCTGCAGAATTTTGCTAGAGCTCATGTCATATGAGCTATTAGCTCTTGTTTATGATTAATTTTTACAGTGATTAATTTTTTATGTTGCATTTTGCATAAACCTTGAAAGAGTAACTGAAAGTCACAATAATAGGACATAGTTAAGAACTTAACCGCACAGGAATCGAGTGATTTCTTCTTTTTTTCTTAATTTCAGCCAAACTTTTTTCTCATCCCAATACGATGAGAAATAGCTTAAAACCTAATAAGCATTATGGTATTTTTGGAAAAGATCTTTTCGATAGGGCGGGGGGATCAAAATAATTTCAATGATTTACAGAATATTAAAATTTGTAATTGTAATGTTATGACGTCGAAAATAATCATCGTATCGACATTTTTACAAACGAATTCAGATGATTCGAGCTGGACATATTTTTAATTTTCGGAAACTAATATCCCAGGGGTAGGAAACTTGAAATTATTCGTCGTAGAATTTTTTACTCAGGCAGAATGGATTAGGTACAAAGACAGGGAGCAGGGCTCATTGGTAAATAAGGAAGTTCCTAAGTCTTGTTTAGGCTGAGGCGTTATTAATAATAGAATACTATTCGTCCAATTTATGACTAAAAAATAGAAGGTATCGATTATAGTAGTATACGCCACTGTAGAATCGAATAAACGGAGATTGCTGTTATTCACTTGAATTTTACTTACAGTAACAGGAGCAAATAGAAAGGGTCCTAAATAGTAATATGGTTTTTTATTTGGAGATTTTAATGCCCAGGTCAGTAGAAATAGAGATAGATGGTATCCTAGCCTAAGGAAATTTTAATGTAGGAAAAGAAAACAGTAATGACAATAGACTGCTGCATTTTTTTAGGCATAACAATCTAGTAATAACCAATACAGTATTTGATCAATGAAGGCTTGTGGTAATATTATTTGCTTATAAGCTTTGTGAGGATTTTCGCAATTGTCTTTATTTCAATTGATTCTTTGCTGCAACCATGTTTATTTTGGGGGAAGCTTGATGATAAATTTATAGGCTAACATAACTTGTAAAACATACTTCTGTCCATTGAGTGTTATTTAAACTGACATCAGCTGTGATAATAGATTTTAATAGTCACATTTCAAATAAATCCAAGGTATAAGTAACTTATGACGGTATAGCGGATGCGGCCGTGCTTCTTAAGTGAAGGGATTTAGGTTGAAAGCCAGATGTCATATGAAACCTAACTCAGAGTAACAGATTACCTTAACGCTTATTAATTTTTGGGCTAATTGTACTGAAATTCATAGGCTAACATAATTTGTAAAGCATACTTATGTCCATTGAGTGTGATTTAAACTGACATCAGCTGTGATAACAGATTTTAATAGGCATATTTCAAATAAATCCAAGGCACACGTACCTTATGACGGTATAGCGGTACATGCGGCCGTGCTTCTTATCACTATCCGAGTAAAAAATTAACAAAACAAATATCGTAAGTTTACGGACCAATTAAGCCCAAATTAATTGATTAGTAGTTTCTTACATTAGTAAGTTTCTAACAGCATTACATTAGTAAGTCTATTAGTAAGTTTCTAACAACGTCATATAATTGTTGTTTTCAGTTACTCTTAAGTTTCCTTTAAGTTCAATTACTCTTAAGATTAAGCAAAATACAACAAAAAAATGAATCCTTATTGAATTAATTATAAAAACTAAGAAAATTAATTATAGAAACTGATAATTTTTTTTATAAAAAATTTCATTAATAAGAATAGCTTATTTAATTTGCTTATGACAGCAGGCGTTGAACCTGAGTCCCTTCGAAGAAGATGCAAAGCCGCATCCGCTGTACCGTCATAAGGTACTTGTGAATAGGATACATTTATAAGATGACTGTTAAAATCGGTCATAACTGCTGAGTGTCACTTAAAATCACAATCCATGGACAGGAGTGTAAATTATAAATTATGTTAGCCTATAAATTTATCATCAGGCTTCCCCCAAAATAAACAAGGTTGTAGTAAAGAATCAATTAAAATAAAGAGACTTTCGAAATAAGCCGTTTTGAGAAAAAAAAATTCGAGAACGATTAATTTCATGTTTTTAGTATAGACAATTCAAACATAATTTAATTGGGTGAGATGATTATCCAGGAGGAGAAACTTTTAAGGTTTTGGTTAACATCAAACTTGGTGTTAATCAAATACCCTATGTTAATAGACTAAATGTTATTAAAATAACGTTAGAGTCACGAGAGGATTAAAATATATCTTGTTTATAAAATGTTTAGATCGAATCCTTTCACACAATTTTATTCTGAGCAGTATTATTAACATCGAGCCGTTTGTATTATAAGATAAAGGGAAATGAAGTCAATAACAAGACTTATTGGGGTCTCCTTTCTTTATGTGATTAAAGAAGGATGTCTTAAAATCGCTTAGAAAAGCGTTTTTTGGTGTCAACAATATTTTCAAACCATCAGCTTAATATTTAAAAATTATCATATTAATTTTAAAAATGTCAGCAATGTATGCTGATAGTTCTTAATGAATTGCCTTTGTTTTTGACGGTATCTCTTCTTACCTTTGATTACTAATATGAACACAATTCGTAGTACCCAAAAACACGATAGGTTAACTAAATACGATTGGACGAAAAACAGATTGGCTGAGACCATATGCTAATTAAAAGAGCGTTTTCAAGGCTACTCAGTATTCTGAAGGTGATTCATGAAATGACTAAAAATCGATCGACGTTAAAGAGCTCTACAGTGTCTTCATAATCAGAATGGGCTAAAAGATAGAGCCCATAGGAACCATGTTGTTTTAAGCAACCTTACTAAAGTGTATTGAGAAAAATAAAGATTAGTTGTGAAAGCTTATCTTGAGCACAGTATAAATATCATACAGTAAGGATAAATTATTTCAGAAATGGGACCCCTCACACTCATAAAGTTTATCTATCTATATATATATATATATATAAAATAAATTGTATGTTTGTGTATATCTGTTGACTGACGTCATTTTTGTTTGTCGACTGACGTCATGTTTCTGTGTCGACTGACGTCATGTTTGTCGACGGACGTCATTATAAGGATTGAGCATTATGCCGTCATGAAGTTTTTTGTCGACTCACATCCTGTTTGAAGACTGACGAAATTACAGAGCGAGACACCGGCAAACAAATGACGACCGGGACACAGGGAATATAAATGACGACCGGGACACTCAAAGAGAAATTACAGACTGGGATACCGGGACCCAAGTAACAACCGGGACACAGGGTATATAAATGACGACCGGGACACAGGGACACAACTACAACGGGGACGCAGGGGACCAAATGGGGGATATATAAATGACGACCAGGACACAGGGAATGTTTGATTAGCAATTACCATCAACAAAGTTCAAGGGCAATCATTAGAATAATGACGTATAGATCTGAATTCTTATTGTTTTTCCCATGGACAATTATATGTTGCATATTCAAGAGTCGGTAAACCTGACAATCTATTTATATGCACAGACAATGGGACAGCGAAGAATGTTGTATATTCGCAAGATATAAGTATATAAGGCTTTGTATATGACGTCATCATAAGATTACACTAAGACCGGGACACCGGGACACAAATGACGACCGGGACACAGGGAATATAAATTACGACCGGGACACTCAAAGAGAAATTACAGACCGGGACACAAATGACGAAAGGGACACCGGGACGCAGGGAATATAAATGGACACAGGGAATATAAATGACGACCGGGACACTCAAAGAGAAATTAGAGACCGGGACACAAATGACGACCGGAACACCAGGACACAAGGAATAAAATGACGACAGGGTTACTCAAAGATGAATTAAAGACTGGGTATCTATATATAATATTATCTATAGTTAGTATCTATATATAAAAATAATCTGTTTGTGTACTGGCGTCATGTTTGTCAACTGTAGACTGACGTCATGTTTGTCGACTGACGTCATTATAAGGATTGAGCATTATGCCGTCATGAAGTTGTTGGTCGACTGACGTCATGTTTTTTTTACGTCAAAAGCTTTGTATATGACGTCATTATAAGTATATAAGAAGGCCTTTCAAAAAGAAATTTTCAGTATAGATCTGAAAATGACAGAAGAAGGCTTGTGGCTTAAGAACGCAAAACCACGCAGTTAGATGAAAATCAACCTGGACAGCGAGAGTCAAAACGTGTCAAAACTGAAAATGGTAGCGATGACGATTGGGTTTGGGATTTTGACTTGGATAAGGTCATCAATGCCTACCAGATTTTAGTTAAAAAACAATAGTTTGGCGACATGCATTTCTTTGTGACGAAAGACAAGCCAAGGTAAAACAAATCAAACAACTTGAAAGTGATACCGATTATAAAAAAAACGACGTTGAAAGGACTATCGTTTCCCAGTTGCAACATCTCTTCCACAAAAATAATAATTTAGTCCTTCGTTCAAAACAGCAATCGAATTGATGCCTACTGATACGCAACTATCAACGAAGTGGCAATCGTTATGGTCAGTTCTCACCTCGAGATAATATTCTTTATAGGCTAAGCAATCAGTTGACAAGAATTGCTAAAACTCATCGATGCTAAGATGCCCTACAATATCCTATCATTTTTCGGGATGGAGCCGACGGCTATCACTTTCAATTGATAAATCATTTTCAATTTTCAATCATAAATCACTTTCAATTTTTTAAATTGATAAATCATGCCACTAGCAAAGAAATGAATAAGAAATGCAGTGCAATGGAAAATTATGCCTATAGATTAATGATTCGTCATGTATTACATTTACATATAATCCGTCTTGGGATTAGATACAACTTTTACATCCTGGACAATCACCGGTTCGCCTGGACAATCGCCTGGAAAATCTCTTACAGAGTTATGGGAGAAATACAAATCACAAATGGCCGAGAATATACTCCACCGAATACGGCTAGAAAGGTCAGATATGAACTTGGACTTTACAACAGAAATTTATAACTGCACTTTAGTTATGATTAAAGATTTGTGCTTATCTATTGCAAACAAACTTCTCAAGCATGTGGGAATGCCTTCACCTAATCGTACTGCTTCTATTTCTGCATGTGTAGAATGGGATCGTGAACAAAGTTACAACACAATTGATCTATTGTTGTATGTTACAGACCGGGACGCCGGGACACAAGGAATATAAATGACGACCAGGAAACTCAAAGAGAAATTAAAGACCGGGACACAAATGACAAGTGGGACACAGAGAATATAAATGACGACCGGCACACTCAAAGAGAAATTACAGACCGAGACACCGGGACATAAATGACGACCGGGACACAGGGAATATAAATGACGACCGGGACACAGGGACACAACTACAACGGTGACGCCGGAAGGGCACATGGGGGAAATATAAATGACGACAGGGACAGAGGGAATATTCGATTAGCAATTACCATCAACAAAGCCCAAGGGTAATCATTAGAAAAATGCAGTATAGATCTGAATACGGATTGTTTTCCCATGGACAATTATAAGTTGCATGTTCAAGAGTCGGTAAACCTGACAATCTATTTATATGCATAGACAATGGTACAGCGAAGAATATTGTATATTCGCAGGTTTTAAGTAGTTAAAAACATATATATATATATATATATATATATATATATATATATATATATATATATATATATATATATATATATATATATATATATATATATATATCTATATAAAAATAAGTTGTCTGTGGATCTGTGGATCAGGTGACGTCATGTTTCGGCTGACGTCATGAAATTAGTTGCCGTCATTTTTGTTATGACGATGCTTAGTATATTGTAAAACACATTAATTTGGTTAATAATATACCATTTAAAACACCAAAATGAACATGCTGGAGTAGTCACTCGGTGAGAGAGGGTGTCAGAACGGAGAATGAATGTCCCAGGTTCAAATCCTGGTTAGGCTAAAAAAGGTAAAAAACTAAAAACTAAAAAAAAACTGAAAAAACTAAAAAAAGGCAAAAACTACAAAAAAACTAAAAACTAATAAAAAAATAAAAAAGCCGAAAAACTAAAAAAACTAAAGAAACTAAAAAAAGGAAAAAACTTAAAAAACTGAAAACTAAAAAAAACTAAAAAAAAGGAAAAATGAAAAATAGAAGAGAAAAAGAATACTAATAAAATTAAAAATAAAAATAAAAAAAAATAAAAAAGATAAAAAGCTAAAAAAAGGTAAAAACCAATAAAAACTAAAAAGAAAAAAAGGTAGAAAACTAAAAAAAAAATTCATCTGAAATACTAAAAAAAACTAAAAAACGTAAAAACTAAAAGAACTAAAAAAGTAAAAAAAAACTAAAAAAAGGAAAAAACTGAAAAATAAGCGGGATATAAAACAGGGGGATATAAATGACGACCGGGACACCGGGACATAAGGAATATAAATGAATCAGAAAATACAACTCATGTTTCCAAATGACGTCGTTTGGAGCCCAAATTGAAAATCCAGATCAATTTATGTCTACTTTCAAAGTAAAAGGGCAAATTTATCATAGAGCAGGGTCTCTTCTACCATTCTCAGGCAAGAATCATAAATTTTTACAATTGTACTTCATCAGTGATAGAAATTCTGAATTGAGTGCACGTTGCGAATTTCTCCCAACATTGAAAGGACAATCGTTTCCCAATTACAACATCTTTTCCACGAAAATAATAATTTAGTGCGTCTGTTCAAAACAGCCATCGATTTGATGCCTACTTATACGCATAAAATTGTTATTTCCGCTGACAAAACGCCTCCTGGCCAACATGTGCGTAGATACAATGCTCCAACTATCGACGAAGTGGCCATCGTTATGGTCGGTGATCAGTTTTTACCTCGAGATATTATTCTCAGTGTTTCCACCACACGTGCTACAACTAAAAATAGGCCTACCAATAATACTTTTAAGAAATATAAACCTACCAAAGCTTTTCTATGGCACTCGACTTGCCGTAAAAAAAACAATGGAAAACCTAATAGAGGCCACAATCTTGACAGGGCCTTTTGAGGGTGAGGCTGTTCTTATTACTCGCATTCCCAAGATTCCAACGGATCTGCCTTTTCAATTTAAAAGATTGCAATTCCCAATTTGATTAGCATTTGCAATCACCATTAACAAAGCTCAAGGTCAATCATTAGAAAAATGTGGTATAGATCTTAATACTGATTGTTTTTCCCATTGACAATTGTACGTTGCATGTTCGAGAGTCGGTAAACCTGACAATCTATTTATATGCAGCGACAATTGGACAGCGAAGAATGTTGTATATTCGCAAGTTTTACGCAGTTAATTTATATTTTATCTATCTATCTATCTATCTATCTATCTATATAAAAACGAGTTGTATGTATGCATGTTTGTTTGTTTGTAAAAAGAGCGTTTGCATATGATGTCATTATTAGTACATACGGCTTTGTATATGCAGAGACAATGGGAAAGCCAAGAATGTTGTATATTCGCAATTTTTACGTAGTTTAACTCATGCAGACGAAATGAATGCTTGCCTAAAAAATTCTAATTTATAGGCACACGTAAAAATATTAAAATTAACTACAAATATGCGTGTCCGATTGCAAAACGATGACTCTGGTCAAACAGTAGACTCAATTTCAGGACGTATACAACTACCTGCTGATTTCTTTAATTTAGTGACGTCCAAAAATGAATTGATTGAAAAAGTATTTCCGAATATTCTAAAAAATTATAAAAATAATAAATGGCTAAGTGAAAGAGCGATTCTCGCACCCATAAATATAGACGTCCACGAAATCAACAATATTGTTTTGAACAAGATTCGAGACCAGGCAGTCCTTTACAATTCAGTCGACACAGTTTTGGAACCAAATGAAGCGGTTAATTATCCATCTGAATTTTTAAATTCCATAGATCCTTCAGGGTTTCCACCACACGTGCTACAACTAAAAATAGGCGTACCAATAATACTTTTAAGAAATATCAACCCACCAAAGCTTTGCAATGGCACGCGACTTGCTGTAAAAAAAAACAATGGAAAACCTAATAGAGGCCACAATCTTGACAGGGCCTTATGAGGGTGAGGCTGTTCTTATTCCTCGCATTCCCATGATTCCAACGGATCTGCTTTTTCAATTCAAAAGATTGCAATTCCCAATTCGATTAGTAATTGCAATCACCATTAACAAAGCTCAAGGTCAATCATTAGAAAAATGTGGTATAGATCTTAATCCTGATTGTTTTTCCCATGGAAAATTGTACGTTGCATGTTCGAGGGTCGGTAAACCTGACAATGTATTTATATGCAGCGACAATTGGACAGCGAAGAATGTTGTTTATTCGCAAGTTTTACGCAGTTAATTTGTATTGTATCTATCTATCTATCTATCTATATAAAAACGAGTTATGTGGATGCATGTTTGTTTGTTTGTAAAAAGAGCGTTTGTATATGACGTCATTATTAGTACATACGGCTTTGCATATGCACAGACAATGGGAAAGCCAAGAATGTTGTTTATTCGCAATTTTTGCGTAGTTTGAAACACATATATAAATCTATCTATATTCACAGGTGGGACACAGGGACACAACTACAATGGCGCATAACTAATAAGGCGCGTAACGACTTACGTGCGCGGGGGGGGCTTGGGGGGCGCGAAGCGCCCCACCAACTAGGTGTTGGGGTGGCGCGAAGCGCCACCCCAACAGCTAGTATATATATATATATATATATATATATATTTTATATATATATATATATATATATATATATATATATATATATATCTACATTCACAGGTGGGACACAGGGACACAAGTATAATGGCACGTAACTAAAATGGCACGTAACGACTTACGTGGGCGGGGGGCTTTGGGGGAAGCAAAGTGCCCCCACCAACCAGGTGTTGGTGTGGCGCGAAGCGCCACATAAGTAAAAAAAATAATATTACCACAAGCCCTCATTGATCAAATACTGTATTGGCTATAACTAGATTGTTATACCTGAAAAGTTGCAGCAGTCTTTTATCATTACTGTTTTCTTTTCCTATACTAAAATTTACCTAGGCTAGAATACCATCTATCCTTATTTCTGCCAGCCTGGTTATTAAAATTTTCAACCAAAACACCATATTTTTACTTGGGATCCTGTCTATTTGCTCCTGTAACTGTAAGCAAAATTCATGTGAGTAACAGTAATATCTGTTATTTGGTTCTATAGCGGTATATACTACTATAGCCGATACATTGTACTTTTTAGTCATAAATTGAATGATTCGTCATAAATTGAACGATTACTACTCTATTATTAATACCGCCTCAGCCCAAACAAGACGTAGAAACTTTCTTATTTACCATGAGCCCTGCTGCCTGTCTGTGCACCCCATCCATCCTGTCTGACTAAAAATTCCGCAATAAATAATTTCGGGTTTCCTACCCCTGGGATATGAGTTTCTGAAACTTCTAAATAAGTTTAAATAAGTTCTAAATAACAGAAACTTAAGAGTAACTGAAAGCAACAATTATATGAAGTTCTTAGAAACTTACCCGCACAGGAATTGAGTGAATTTTTTTTTTTTTTTTTTTTTTTCAGCTAAACTTTTTCTTCATCCACATAAGATAAGAAATAGCCGAAAATCTAACTAATGTTAAGGTGTTTTTGGCGGAAGATCTTTTCGACTGGTGAAGAGGGAATGGGATTTTAAAAGACACCACCCACTTGTAGATGTGTAATGAGCAATTTAACTGTAGGCTATGCCTAATCTTCTATTCATCTGGAATGGACTGGAAGTTTTAAATTAGCCAGGAATTGGCACAAGAAACAAGCTGGAAACAGCCCAATCCTGCGCTAGAGCCCACTTCAGGTCAGGTTTCTTTTGATGAAAAGTGGCGAAGTGCCTACAATCAGGCTACAATCAGGCGGGCTAGTCAGTATTAAGAAATATCAATCATACTAATCAATTAATTTGGGCTTAATTGGTCCGTGAACTTACGATATTTGTTTTGTTAATTTTTTACTCGGGTAGTGATATCAACAGCCAAATCTTTTTGTGAGTTGAGATAATCAAACTTGAGGTAATTGCACTAATTGGTTTTATATTGAAGAATGTATGCTCGGGCCATGACTTTACTTCACGGTAAGTTTTTACCAGGTAACCATATATATTGTGGCCTTTCGCTTCCTGCTCGTGGCACATCTAGTCTCCTCTGCATAAAAGAATTAATTAAACTAATAGAACTTCTTAAATATCCAAAAGTAACTATATTATTTTACAGCAGATAATTATTTTAGAATAATTATTTTACACCAGTAATTATTTTTATATTAGACAACCACTCTATAAATGAAGGGTTTTCTTGTGATGTGCATTACTGAATGTTTGTGGCAGCCACAAGCTACCAGGATTGGTAAATATAGATATCACACTTCAGTATATACTATGAACTCGCCTACAACTCCTTTCCACCATCTAAAATTGGTTGAAGGATAACCACCTTAAAAGTGGTTAATTTTAAATTTACCTAACTTTGACTTTAACTTTAACTTTTTAACTTAACTGGATTGAGCAGGATCAGAAAGACAACTCAGTTTTATCTACTAGCTTATAGCAAAGACTGCAACTTAAAATTAATTTCAATAAAGTATAAATTCCTTATTAATGTTGTGGACTCGTTATTAACATTATGAACTTGCTATTTTCAGAGAAACGCACTCACTCTGTAAGACAGCTTAAATAAAGAACAGAAAATTACTTTACTATTAAGGATTCTGGGATAGCCTACATCAACCTCACACGTTTCATGACTCCGCCTTTGCATGTGATGATCAATAGTCGTAAATAAATATATAGCATTGCGCACTTAGATCCAAAGGGCCCCAACTGTCCCAACCTTAAAGAGATAACCCTTTGCATGTGTGAGGGGTCCCATTTCTGAAATAATTTTTCCTTACTGTATGATATTTATGCTGTGCTCAACAAAAGCTTTAACAACTAATCTTTATTTTTCTCAATTCACTTTAGTATGGTGGCTTAAAACAACATGGTTCCAATGGATCCCGTCTTTCAGCCCATTCTGATTATGAAGACACTGCAGAGCTCTTTAACGTCGATTGATTTTCAGTCATTTAATTAATCACCTTCAGAATACTGAGTAGCCTTGAAAACGCTCTTTTAATTGGCCTTGGTTCTCAACCAATCGGTTTTTCGTCGATTTCGTATTTAGTTAGCCTATCGTGTCTTTGGCTACTATGAATTGTGTTAATATTAGTTATCAAAGGTAAGAAGAGATACCGTCAAAAACAAAGGCAATTTACTAAGAGCTATCAACAAACATTGCTGACATTTTTAAAATTAATATAAATATTTTAAAATATTAAGCTGATGGTTTGAAAATACTGTTGACACCATATAACGCTTTTCTAAGCAATTTTAAGACATCTTTCTTTAATCACATAAAGAAGGGAGACTGTAATAATTCTTGTCATTCACTTCATATCCTTGTACCTCACAATTCAAACGACTCGATGTAAATAATACTGCTGAGCATAAAATTGTCTGAAAAGACTTGATCTAAACGTTTTATAAGCAAGATTTATTTTAATCCTCTCGAGACTCTAACGTTATTTTACTAATATTTAGAGTCTACTAACATTGAGTATTTAATTAACACCAAATTTGATGTTAACCAAAACCTTACAAATTTTCTTTTCTTGGATAATGATAAACCGCTAAAATTATCTAGCATAAGAAAATAATTTAAATAGGTCAGGATTTTGGAATTAATCATTTTAAAACCTTAATTTTTGAAAACATTCATATGAATGACGTCACATTCATCTGGATTTAAGAGGAGTAGATCCTTTTTTCCCAGAAAATACCGATTGTTTTTGGCTTCTATGACGTTATGCAAAACTTTAAAAGATGATGAATAAATCGGAACAGCAAAAGCAACAATCATAGGTAATGTTTGAGGTGACGATGAATAAAAATGAAGCACAACGAAATATGCAGCTAGAATATATGCAAGAGCATCAGAACGCATTCCAAAGTATGTAAATCAAGATCAGAATATTTTTTGGCCAACCGTCTGGGGCCCAACGGAAAGCATCTCCTTTCCGGTTTAGGGTGGGAGGATGTCATAAATAAAGATTTAAAAGAAATGGGAACTTCCTGGGAGGGTGTAAAGAGGGAGGGTTTGAATATATTGGCCTAGAGGAGGAGCGTGCGTAGCTGTGTTGGCCTCAGTTGACTTGGTGCTGCAGTGATTTATTATTATTAGTAGAAGTAGTGGTAATATATAGAACTTATTCTCATTCTTCATCATAAATACCTCAATGTCACAATTATTTTGTAACTCCGAAACTCTGTAAAGAGTGGACCAATAAACCACTATTTTTAATGGGAATTAAGGATATTTTGCCACCGTGACTGTTTGCAACGCCTGCAACTATTTGAGACTGTATCTGCTTGAAACTTCGACAGTGTATAACTGCAAGCACGACTGCTTACAATTGCAGACTTGAATGTAACTTGTTTGCTACTGCGACTGCTTGCGACTGTGACTACTTGAAACAGTGAATGTGACTACTTGTTACCACGAGTACGAAAATTTTCGACTGCAAATGCGGTAACTCGCGACAGCAACTGCTACTACTTACGACTGTGACTACAACTATTAGCACTGCTACTACTTTTGTGTTTCTATTTTAACTAAAATAAATATCTTGGTTGAGTCGGGAACGCAGTCAAAGACAAAAGACTTTAGTTTTCTGTCATTTTTAACTGATAAGCTTGATTTCTGTCCTTTGTAAAGGTTAATAAGGCTAGAGCGAAACTAAGGATAACAATTTACGCATTCTTCTAGCCCTTGCTCCCCCAATTGAAAGGTTGAAAAACTATGCATCTGGGTGTGAAATGATCCCCCAGAGCTCTCAAAGAAAGGGTTCTAAGTTATAAAGTTTAGACATTGTTTACAAATAGTATTTGTTACTGTAAAGTGCACAAAAATTTTTGGGATCAGAGGGATTTTCAACTGAAAGAATTTTCTGTCGGGAGGAAAATTTCCAGAGTTGAACTTTCTTCACTAATCCTCCATAGGATAATTTCAAGCAGGGAAAGCTTTCCATTAAACTCGGAGACTGGTTTAATTAAATATTTTGCCAGGAGGGGGGTTTTCCAGTATGATTTGAAAAATGATCCACATCCGCGATTTACAAATGAGTTGGTTTGCCTTTTTAGGACGTCAATTGCTCTCTTCATTACCACATCCACGATTTACAAATCAGCTTATAGTCGGTTAGTAATCTGGTTTAGTAATCTAAAATGCTAGTTTTGAAAGTGTTTAGAAGTTGAGAATGTTTAAAAAGTCACATATTAAATCAATTCTTCAAAAAGGAATAAATTTTCTTCTGGAAAGGGGGTGCCTTTCTTGTTTCCTGCTCTGTATGTATGTGATTGGAAAGTGTTCTTTCCGTCAAGTTAATATTTTCTTATACTTGTGTATTATTCAGAACACACTCAATAAGTAAAGCTAGGTTCTTTTGTGAAACAAACTACAATGCAGGTACATTTTAATTAAATATTTTATATATAGAGGTGGTTAGGTTAAGTTAGGTATTTGATATAATGCTACCCACCACTC
Source organism: Artemia franciscana (assembly GCF_032884065.1). NCBI lineage: Eukaryota > Metazoa > Arthropoda > Branchiopoda > Anostraca > Artemiidae > Artemia > Artemia franciscana. The sequence goes on along the minus strand of NC_088869.1, from coordinate 20,850,064 downwards.
ACCCCTAATGTTTAAATATATGGCCCAAACTTTGGATAAAGCTAATGAAATAAAACTAAATATAATGAACGTATAATGCTTTATTAGGAAAATTGTAAAATTACAACTTAGAATTATGTACCCAGAATGCTGAAATGTCGTTAAGAATAATGTTAAAAAGAGGTCTTCCTTCTGTCTTAGCTCTATCACTATGCGTAGTAAACTAAATTGAGTTCTGTCTTTGTGACTATGAAACCGGATTTTCACATCGTAATTTGTTTCACGAAAGAACCTAACTTCACTTATTGAGTGTGTTCTAAATAATATACAAGTACCTATTTTTCTTTATAAGTTTTTAAATATAAACCACACAAGAAGGGTGGAGGAGATTTTATTTATATTTTTGGGTTGAGATATCATATAATCTCAAATAATCCTGAGTTGCGGTATCTTAGGGTTTTGATTTATCACTAAATTTGACACAGAACAAGATTATAGTATTTCCTTTGTAATAACAAGTTCTGATGCTTCAAACAACTCGGGACAGGTCAAAATTTGTCCAATATAACATTAGAACCTAGCAATAAACTTAATTATACATCATATTCATTTCTGTTTATTGTTAAATTCACATTAATATTAACATTCACAAGAGCAAAAAATTATTCAAGTAATCTTGAATCAGATTGGGACGTTTTAGTACTGATGCATATATATTTTTCCAAAATGTGATATTTTGGAATATCCATATTATATCTATGATATGGATTATATCTATGATATGATATGGATATGGATAGATCTAGCATATATCTTTCCAGTTTCAAAATGTGAACTATATGAATGTGAATTATATTATTGAATGTGGCAATGATAGACTTATCTATTAACAAATAAAAACTGAAATTATTTTTATACAATCCTAATAAGGGCTTATGCCAGATTTGCCTCTCACTCAATAGGACTATGTGTCTTGGTTTTTTTCTAAAATTAGCCATGGCTTAATGCCAACAACTACTTGATTTTAATTCAGAATCAACACAGTCTATTTGGCCATATTTGCACATTGCGAGGGATTGGGGGTAAGGTATAGTTGAACCATTTAAAAAAGATTTAACTATTATTTTACTACATATTATGAAGTAAGAATTATTGCCTTAGTTTCATCCCTTCGCGAACGTTCAGGCTCCGACTCAAGGCATTTTATTAGTCGCTGCATTTGCAAAAAGTTGTCATTCCATTGAACTTCTTGTGTTTGTATTTAATGGAAGGAAACGAAGTTTGTTTTCTTTGATAATTAAAATGGAAAGTTTACTAATGATGCTGACAGTAAAGGGCTCTTCAGCAGTACTCTTTCAATTTTAATTATCTAATTAACTTTAACTTTAAATTAACTTTAGCGTAAAGAGCGAGGTATTAGGAGGAGGTAAACCCCTCATGTGCATAATAATTTCTGTTCGTTTAAAGTTTTAATGCTGCTCCTTACCTTCAGTTGAAAAAAGTTTTTCATATTCATTTTTTCATTGTTTTTTTAAATAATGATAGAAAATCCTGAGCCCCCTCTATGGAAATTCTCTTCCCCCATGACAATTCCTCCATAAAAAGATTGACCCATATAACCCCTACCATTAACCCCTCCTCCCCCCAACCAAAAAAATCATCCTGAAAACGTCTGTAAGCTTCCAGATAACCATTACTATATGTAAACTCTGGTCAAAGTTTGTAACTTACAGCCCCTCCCGCGAGGACTGTGGGGGAGTAAGTTGTCCCCAAAAACACAGTTGTTAGGTTTTTCGACCATTTTGAATAGAATGGATATCTCAGAATTTTGATCCGGTGACCTTGGGAAAAAAATGAGCGTGGGAGGGGGCATAGGTGCCTTCAAATTCTTTTGGTTACTTGAAAAGGGCACTGAAACTTTTAATTTCTGTTAGAAAGAGCCCTCTTGTGACATTATAGGACCACTGGGTTGATGCTAACCCCTGAAAAAAAGCAAATAAACACGCTTCCGTGATCTGTCTTCTGGCGGAAAATACAAAATTCTACAATTTTGTAGATAGAAGCTTGAAAATTCTGTATATGGGTTCTATGATACGTTGAATCTGGTTATGATTTGGTGATTTTTAGGGGGTGTTTCCCCCTATTTTCTAAAATAATACAAATTTTCTCAGGCTCGTAACTTTTGATGGGTAAGACTAAACATGACGCTTATATATTTAAAAACAGCCTTAAAATGCAATTCTTTGATGTAACTATTGGTATTAAAAATCTGTTTTTTAGAGTTTCGGTTACTATTGAGCCGGGTCGCTGCTTAGTTCGTTATCACGAACTGTTTGATAACTAATATGAACATAGTCCGCAGTAGCCGAAGACGCAAAAGGCTAACTAAATAAGATTAGACGATAAATTGATTGGCTAAGAACCAAGACCAATTACAAGAGTATTTTCAAAGGCTACTCAGTATTCTGATAGCGAGTCATTAAGTGACTGAAAGTCGATCGACATTAAAGAACTGTGCAGTTTCTTCATTATCATAGCACCGAATGGGCTGAAAGATGGGGTCCATAGCCATGGCTTGATGCCCCCAACCACTTGATTTTAATTCAAAATCTACAGACTCTATTTGGCCATATTTGCAGTTAAGTTAATTAGAGGTGCAAAATCACAATAACTTGTAATTTTAACGCTATTTCAAATTTAAGGAATTAAATGTTTAGTAATTAGTTTAGTTATTTAGAGATTACTGCTTGCATGGCTGAACTGCATTACCACATCCACGATTTACAAATGAGTTGGTTTGCATTTTTAGGGCGTCATTTGCTCTCTGCATTGCCACATCCATGATTTACAAATGAATTGGTTTGCCTTTTTTAGGACGTCACTTGCTCTCTGCATTGCCACATCCTATATTAAAAGCTTCTCTTTGAAAGGCCTTCTTATATACTTATAATGACGTAATATACAAAGCATTTTACGTCATAACAAACATGAAGTCAGTCGACAAACAACTTCATGACGGCATAATGCTTAATCCTTATAATGACGTCAGTCGACACACAAATATGACGTCAGTCAAGACAGAAACAAACAACTTATTTATCTATACTAGCTGTTGGGGTGGCGCTTCGTTCCACCACAACACCTAGTTGGTGGGGGTGCTTCGCACCCCCCTAAGCCCCCCAACGCGCGTAAGTCGTTCCGTGCCATATTAGTTACGCGCCATTGTAGGTGTGTCCCTGTGTACCACCTATGAATATAGATAGATTTATATATGTGTTTTGAACTACGTAAAACTTGCGAATATACATTATTCTTGGCTTTCCCAGTGTCTGTTCATATACAAAGCCATATGTACTTATAATGACGTCATATACAAACGCTCTTTTTACAAACAAACATGCATATACACAACTCGTTTTTATATAGATAGATAGATAGATACAATACAAATTAAAAACAAGTAAATACAATTAATACATTAATTAAACAACATTAATTTAATACATTAAAATACAAGTGAAACATTCTTCGCTGTCCAATTGTCGCTGCATATAAATAGATTGTCAGGTTTACCGACCTTTGAACATGCAACGTACAATTGTTCATGGGAAAAACAATCAGTATTAAGATCTATACCATATTTTTCTAATGGTTAACCTTGAGCTTTGTTGATGGTCATTGTAAATGCTAATCGAATTGGGAATTGCAATCTTTTAAATTGAAAAGGCAGATCCGTTGGAATCATGGGAATGTGAGGAATAAGAACAGCCTCACCCTCAAAAGGCCCTGTCAAGATTGTGGCCTCTATCACGTTTTCCATTGTTTTTTTTTTTTACGGCAAGTCGCGTGCCATTGCAAAGCTTTGGTGGGTTTATGTTACGTAACAATATTATTGGTACGCCTATTTTTAGTTGTAGCACGTGTGGTGGAAACCCTGAAAGATCCACGGAATTTAAAAATTCGGATGGATAATTATTAACCGCCTCATTTGGTTCCAAAACTGTGTCGACTGACTTGTAAAGGACTGCCTGGTCTCGAATCTTGGTCAAAACAATATTGTTGATTTCGTGGACGTCTATATTTTTGGGTTCAAGAATCACTCTTTCACGTAGCTATTTATTATTTTTATAATTGTTTAGAATATTCGGAAATACTTTTTCAGTCAATTCATTTTTGGACGTCACTAAATTACAGAATTCAGCAGGTAGTTGTATACGTCCTGAAATTGAGTCTACTGGGAGCTTTCCGTTTCCAATTGCCAGCAATTTATCTGAAAATGTTTGACCAGAGTCATCATTTTGCAATCGGACACGCATATTTGTAGTTAATTTTAATGTTTTTACGTGTGCCTTAAATTAGAATTTTTCAGGCAAGCATTCATTTCGTCTGCAGGGGTTGATCTATATATTATAGGTAATGTTTGCCTGAAATCTCCCGCAAGCAATATTAATGTGCTGCCAAAGGGTTTCGAATTCCCTCGCAAATCTTTCAAAGATTGATCCAGAGCCTCGAGCGATTTTTTGTGTGCTATTGTGCACTCGTCCCAAATAATAAGTTTGCATTGCTGCAATACTTTACCCATCAGAGATTATTTGGAAATATTGCACGTGGGAGTTTCTGTAGAATGCAAATTCAGAGGCAATTTCAAAGCGGAATGAGCAGTTCTTCCACCAGGCAGCAAATTTGCGGCTATTCCAGACGACGCAATTGCCAACGTTACGTCATTTTTTGATCGAATTGATGCCAGAATCAGTTTTATCACAAACGTTTTACCAGTACCTCCTGGCGCATCCAAAAAGAAAATTTCTCCAACGTTGTTATCGACACAATTCATTATCGTATCATAAATGTCTTTTTGTTCCGACGTTAACTTGGAAATGTTATTTTTTACATGCGACAATAGATGCTGTAACGTGCTGTAACTTTGTTCACGATCCAATTCTACACATGTCGAAACAGCAGCGGTAGGATTAGGTGAAGGCATTCCCAAATCCTGAAGAGGTTTGTTTGCCATACATACGCACAAATCTTCTATAATAACTAAAGTGTAGTTATAAATTTCTGATGTAAAATCAAAAGTCATATCTGACATCTCTAACCGTTTTCGATGGAGTATATCTTCGGACATTTTCGATTTATATATTTCTCATAACTCTGTAGGAGCTGAAGGAGAATAAATTGTTAGTATGCTTCCAAACAATGCACGAATTTGACTTGGAGTTGACGTTTCGCACGCGTCATTGATGCAGTTATCCCAGTATTGGTGATTCTCCAATAAATTCAGAGCTTGGCATGCACTACGGTAAGTGTCATCTCATGTTCACAGTTCTCAAATACTCAAAGGACGTCGGACCGGGTACATTCACCAAAAGCAGGCGTAGAAAGAAGAATTCATGTTGATTGGGGTGAACGGTGTAGAGTCTTCCTATCGACCAATCTTTGAAGATGGTAGGTTGGCCTTCGACTGACTTACCCTGTTTTCGACGTTCAAATACTTTATTTTTAGTATTCCACGCACACAGACAACTCATTTTCATATATATAGATTTACAAGTAATCAATCTTGGGACGAGATACAGCAGCTTTTACTTCAAGGACAATCGGCGGTTCATAGACATGACATTACGGCCCGTGTCTTCCGGCAAAAGTTGAAATCACTGATAAACTACATAGTAAAACTTGAAGTGTTTGGGTCAGTGCGATGCTGGATATACTCAGTGTAATGGCAAAAATGAGGATTGCCACACGCACATATACTAATCTGGCTACATTATAAAATTACTTCTAATGAAATTAGTGATGTGATTTCCGCTGAAATACCTGATGAAAATGTCGATAAGGGGCTATATGATATTGTTGTGAAAAATATGATACATGGACCTTGCGGTGCACTGAACAAAAATTCACAATGCATGACCAAAAGGAAGGTGCACAAAGCAATATACTCGACTTTTAGTACCCAACACAATTACTGGCAATGATGGTTACCCACAATATAGAAGAAGATCTACTGAAGATGGCGGTAAAACAGCAATAAAAAAAGCGTAATGGTACCACCACCAAAGTAGATAACCAATGGGTTGTTCCATATTCCCCATTATTATCAAAACCATTTAATGCACACATAAACGTTGAATACTGTAACTCCGTAAAGGCAATCAAATACATATGTAAATACATCAACAAAGGCAGTGAAATGGCAGTTATTGGGTTGTAGTCCAAAATCAAAGATATCGACGAAATCATACAATATCAGGCTGGAAGATACATAAGCAGTAATGAAGCTGTTTGGCGAATTCTTTCATTTCCGATACATGAACGTAGTCCAGCTGTTGTTCACTTAGCGGTACATTTACAGAATGGTCAACGTGTTTATTTTTCGGAATCCAAAGTGCAACAAAGAGCCCTGAATCCACCGGATACAAAGTTAACTGCTTTCGTTTCGCTATGCAAAAATGATTCTTTTGCAAAAAAACTACTGTATACTGAAGTGCCTTCGTATTACACGTGTCCCGGTCGTCATTTGTGTCCCGGTGTCCCAGTCTGTAATTTCTCTTTGAGTGTCGCGGTCGTCATTATTATTCCCTGTGTCCCGGTCGTCATTTTTGTCCCGGTCGTCACTTGTGTTCCGGTCTACCGGTCTGTAATTTCTCTTTGAGTGTCCTGGTCGTCATTTATATTCCTTGTGTCCCGGTCGTTATTTGTGTCCCGGTGCTTTGTTGATGGTGATTGCTAATCGAACATTCCTTGTGTTCCGTTCGCTTTCTCTTTGAGTGTCCCGGTCGTCATTTATATTCCCTATGTCCCGGTATCCCGGTCGTCATTTGTGTCCCGATGTCCCGGTCTGTAATTTCGTCAGTCGACAAACATGACGTCAGTCGACACACAAACATCACGTCACTCGACACACCCAATCCTTAAAATGACGTCAGTCGACAAACATGATGTCAGTCGACACACAAACATGACGTCACTAGACACACACACCCACACAGACAACTTATTTATATATATATATGCTAGCTGTTGGGGTGGCGCTTCGCGCCACCCCAACACCTAGTTGGTGGGGGCGCTTCGCGCCCCCCCCCCCCCAAGCCCCCCCGCGCGCGTAAGTCGTTACGCGCCATAATAGTTACGCGCCATTGTAGTTGTGTCCCTATGTCCCACCTGTGAATATATATATATATATATATATATGGTTTTAACTACGTAAAACTTGCGAATATACAACATTCTTTGCTGTCCCATTGTCTTTGCATATAAATAGATTGTCAGGTTTACAGACTCTTGAACATGCAACATATAATGGTCCATGGGAAAACAATCTGTATTCAGATCTATACCTCATGATTCTAATGATTGCCCTTGAGCTTTGTTGATGGTGATTGCTAATCGACCATTCCCTGTCCCGGTGTCCCGGTCGTCATTTATATCCCCCTGTTTCCCCCGGTGTCCCCGTTGTAGTTGTGTCCCTGTGTCCCGGTCGTCATTTATATTCCCTGTGTCCCGGTCGTCATTTGTATCCCGGTGTCCCGGTCTGTATATACATTCGTTTTTTAGTTTTGTTTTTCTCCTTTATTTTTTTCCTTTTTTTTTCTTTTTTAGTTTATTTAGATTTTTTAGTTTTTTTATTAGTTTTTAGTTTTTTTTTCTTTTTAGTTTTTTTGTAGTTTTTACCTTCTTTTTAGTTTTGTTAGTTTTTTTTTTACTTATTTTCTGGTCGTCATTTATACTCCCTGTGTCCCGGTGCTTTGTTGATTGCTAATCGAACATTCCTTTTGTCCTGGTCGCTTTCTCTTTGAGTGTCGTCATTTATTTTTTTCTTTTTTAGTTTTTTTCAGTTTTTTAGATGAAAATTTTTTTAGTTTTTTCCTTTTTTTCTTTTTAGTTTTTTATTGGTTTTTACCTTTATTTTAGCTTATTTTTCAGTTTTTTCCTTTTTTTTAGTTTTTTTTATTTTTTATTTTTTTTAGTTTTTTACCTTTTTTTAGTTTTTTTAGTTTTTTTAGTTTTTTAGCTTTTTTACTTTTTTTTATTAGTTTTTAGTTTTTTTTGTAGTTTTTGCCTTTTTTTAGTTTTTTCAGTTTTTTTTTAGTTTTTTATTGGTTTTTACCTTTATTTTAGCTTATTTTTCAGTTTTTTCCTTTTTTTTAGTTTTTTTTTAGTTTCTAGTTTTTTTAGTTTTTTACCTTTTTTAGTTTTTTTAGTTTTTTTTAGTTTTTTAGCTTTTTTATTTTTTTTATTAGTTTTTAGTTTTTTTGTAGTTTTTGCCTTTTTTTAGTTTTTTTAGTTTTTTAGCTTTTTTATTAGTTTTTGTTTTTTTTGTAGTTTTTACCTTTTTTAGTTTTTTTTAGTTTTTTTGATGAAAATTTTTTTTAGTTTTTTCCTTTTTTTCTTTTTAGTTTTTTATTGGTTTTTACCTTTATTTTAGCTTATTTTTCAGTTTTTTCCTTTTTTTAGTTTTTTTTTTATTTTTTATTTTTTTTAGTTTTTTACCTTTTTTTAGTTTTTTTAGTTTTCTTAGTTTTTTAGCTTTTTTACTTTTTTTATTAGTTTTTAGTTTTTTTGTAGTTTTTGCCTTTTTTTAGTTTTTTCAGTTTTTTTTTAGTTTTTTATTGGTTTTTACCTTTATTTTAGCTTATTTTTCAGTTTTTTCCTTTTTTTTAGTTTTTTTTAGTTTTTAGTTTTTTTAGTTTTTTACCTTTTTTTAGTTTTTTTAGTTTTTTTTTAGTTTTTCAGCTTTTTTATTTTTTTTATTAGTTTTTAGTTTTTTTGTAGTTTTTGCCTTTTTTTAGTTTTTTTAGTTTTTTAGCTTTTTTATTAATTTTTAGATTTTTTTGTATTTTTTGCCTTTTTTTATTTTTTTTTAGTTTTTTAGCTTTTGTTTTTATTAGTTTTTAGTTTTTTTGTAGTTAGTTTTTTTAGTTTTTTACCTTTTTTTAGTTTTTTAGTTTTTTTAGTTTTTTAGCTTTTTTATTTTTTTATTAGTTTTTAGTTTTTTTGTAGTTTTTGCCTTTTTTTAGTTTTTTTAGTTTTTTAGCTTTTTTATTAGTTTTTAGTTTTTTTTGTAGTTTTTGCCTTTTTTTAGTTTTTTTAGTTTTTTAGCTTTTTTATTTTTTTTATTAGTTTTTAGTTTTTTTGTAGTTTTTGCCTTTTTTTAGTTTTTTCAGTTTTGAAGTCACCTGATCCAGTTTTTTCAGGTGACGTCACCTGATCCACAGATCCACACACAGACAACTTATTTTTATATATATAGATATATATATATATATATATATATATATATATATATATACTAGCTGTTGGGGTGGCGCTTCGCGCCACCCCAACACCTAGTTGGTGGGGGCGCTTCGCGCCCCCCCCAAGCCCCCCCGCGCGCGTAAGTCGTTACGCGCCATAATAGTTACGCGCCATTGTAGTTGTGTCCCTATGTCCCACCTGTGAATATAGATAGATATATATATATGGTTTTAACTACGTAAAACTTGCGAATATACAACATTCTTTGCTGTCCCATTGTCTTTGCATATAAATAGATTGTCAGGTTTACCGACTCTTGAACATGCAACATATAATGGTCCATGGGAAAACAATCTGTATTCAGATCTATACCTCATGATTCTAATGATTGCCCTTGAGCTTTGTTGATGGTGATTGCTAATCGACCATTCCCTGTCCCGGTGTCCCGGTCGTCATTTACATCCCCCTGTTTCCCCCGGTGTCCCCGTTGTAGTTGTGTCCCTGTGTCCCGGTCGTCATTTATATTCCCTGTGTCCCGGGTCCCGGTCGTCATTTGTATCCCGGTGTCCCGGTCTGTATATACATTCGTTTTTTAGTTTTGTTTTTCTCCTTTATTTTTTTCCTTTTTTTTTCTTTTTTAGCTTATTTAGATTTTTAGATTTTTTAGTTTTTTTATTAGTTTATAGTTTTTTTTTTGTTTTTAGTTTTTTTGTCCCGGTCGTCATTTATATCCCCCTGTTTCCCCCGGTGTCCCCGTTGTAGTTGTGTCCCGGTGTCCCGGTCGTCATTTATATTCCCTGTGTCCCGGTCGTCATTTGTATCCCGGTGTACCGGTCTGTATATGCATTCGTTTTTTAGTTTTGTTTTTCTCCTTTATTTTTTTCCTTTTTTTTTCTTTTTTTTATACTCCCTGTGTCCCGGTGCTTTGTTGATTGCTAATCGAACATTCCTTTTGTCCTGGTCGCTTTCTCTTTGAGTGTCGTCATTTATTTTTTTCTTTTTTAGTTCTTTTAGTTTTTACCTTTTTAAGTTTTTTTTAGTTTTTAGTTTTTTTAGTTTTTTACCTTTTTTTAGTTTTTTTAGTTTTTTTAGTTTTTTAGCTTTTTTATTTTTTTTATTAGTTTTTAGTTTTTTTGTAGTTTTTGCCTTTTTTTTAGTTTTTTTAGTTTTTTAGCTTTTTTATTAGTTTTTAGTTTTTTTTGTAGTTTTTGCCTTTTTTTAGTTTTTTTAGTTTTTTAGCTTTTTTATTTTTTTTATTAGTTTTTAGTTTTTTTTGTAGTTTTTGCCTTTTTTTCTCTTTGAGTGTCGTCATTTATTAGTTTTTTCCTTTTTTTTTTTAGTTTTTTATTGGTTTTTACCTTTATTTTAGCTTATTTTTCAGTTTTTTCCTTTTTTTTAGTTTTTTTTTATTTTTTATTTTTTTTAGTTTTTTACCTTTTTTTAGTTTTTTTAGTTTTTTTAGTTTTTTAGCTTTTTTACTTTTTTTATTAGTTTTTAGTTTTTTTTGTAGTTTTTGCCTTTTTTTAGTTTTTTCAGTTTTTTTTTAGTTTTTTTTTGTAGTTTTTGCCTTTTTTTAGTTTTTTTAGTTTTTTAGCTTTTTTATTTTTTTTATTAGTTTTTAGTTTTTTTTGTAGTTTTTGCCTTTTTTAGTTTTTTCAGTTTTGACGTCACCTGATCCAGTTTTTTCAGGTGACGTCACCTGACACATCCATCCACACATCCATCCACAACTTATTTTTATATATATAGATATATATATATATATATATATATATATATATATATATATATATATATATATATATATATATATATATATATATATATATTATATATATATAAATAAGTTGTCTGTCTGTGGATCTGTGTGTCTGTCAGGTGACGTCCTGTTTCTGTGTCGACTGACGTCATGAAGTTAGTTGTCGTCATTTTTGCTATGACGGTGACGTCATTAAAGATATTTAAGACATATATGTTCACGTAGAAATCTATTAATGTTTAAGTTTAAAATGACTGATGAACTTACAATGGCAAAAGCTGATGAAGATGCTCAAAGAGTCTATGCCAAAAAACTTGCTGCTGATAGAGAAAGTCAGAAAAGAAAGCGTGCCGAGGACTCAAAAGAACAGCAAGGAAACAGGCTTGAGGCTGATAGAGAAAGAAAGAACAGAAAGCGTGCCGAGGAACTACCAGAGCAACGCGAAAGCAGACTTGCTGCTAAAAGAGAAAGTGAAAAAGAAGGCGTGCCGAGGAATCTCAAGAACAGCAAGAAATCAGGCTTGCTGCTGATAGAGAAAGTAAGAAAAAAAGCGTGCCGAGGAATCATAAGAACAGCAAGAAATCAGGCTTGCTGCTGATAGAGAAAGTAAGAAAAGAAAGCGTGCCGAGGAATCAGATCAACCTGAAAGTTATCGCCTGGCATTCAGATACAGCCCAGTCGATGATTATAGCTTGAGTAGATGTGTTCAAATCGGGACAATGTCTAAAATTTGTCCCTATTGCAAGGCCTTGAAATTCAATGGTGAAACAATGGGAATGTGTTGCGCCTCAAGAAAAGTTAAACTTCCTCTATTGGCTGCACAACCAGAGCCATTGAAGACTTTTCTTACTGGAACTACGTCAGAATCTAAGCGTTTTTTGTCACAAATCATAAAATACAACTCATGTTTCCAAATGACGTTGTTTGGAGCCCAAATCGAAAATCCAGATCAATTTATGTCCACTTTCAAAGTAAAAGGGCAAATTTATCATAGAGCAGGGTCCCTTCTACCATTCTCAGGCGAGAATCATAAATTTTTACAATTGTACTTCATCAGTGATAGAAATTCTGAATTGAATGCACGTTGCGAAATTTCTCCCAACTTTGAAAGGACAATCGTTTCCCAATTGCAACATCTTTTCCACGAAAATAATAATTTAGTGCGTCTGTTCGAAACAGCCATCGATTTGATGCCTACTGATACGCATAAAATTGTTATTTCCGCTGACAAAACGCCTCCTGGCCAACATGTGCGTAGATACAATGCTCCAACTATCGACGAAGTGGCAATCGTTATGGTCGGTGATCAGTTTTTACCTCGAGATATTATTCTTCATAAGCGAAACGCTCAGTTGTTAAGAATTGCTGAAACTCATGGATGCTACGATGCCCTACAATATCCTATCATTTTTTGGGATGGAGCCGACGGCTATCACTTTAATATTAAATTGATGAATCCAGCCACTAAAGAAGAAATGAATAAGAAATGCAGTGCAATGCATTATTATTCCTATAGACTAATGATTCGGCAGGATGAAGAAAATTATATTTTAAAATGCCGTGAATTGTTTCACCAATTTGTCGTTGATATGTATGCTAGAATTGAATCAGAACGTTTGCTATATATCCGCCTGAATCAGACCAAGTTCCGCTCTGAACAATACATTCATTTTCGAGATGCAGTTATAAATTACGATAATGCCACAAACGTTGGAAGATTAACAATTTTACCTTCGTCATATGCTGGCAGTCCCCGTCATATGCATGAATATGCTCAAGATGCTATTGCGTATGTTCGTCTCTATGGTCGTCCAGATTTTTTTATTACATTTACATGTAAATACGTCAACAAAGGCAGTGACATGGCAGTTTTTGGTTTGCAGCCCGAAATCAAAGATTTCGACGAAATCGTACAATATCAGGCTGGAAGATACATAAGCAGTAATGAAGCTGTTTGGCGAATTCTTTCATTTCCGATACATGAACGTAGTCCAGCTGTTGTTCACTTAGCGGTAAATTTACAGAATGGTCAACGTGTTTATTTCACGGAAACCAACGTGCAACAAAGAGCCTTGAATCCACCGGATACAACATTAACAGCTTTTTTTCGCTTTGCAAAAATTATTCTTTTGCAAAAAAACTGCTGTATACTGAAGTGCCTTCGTATTACACGTGGAATACTAAAATAAAGTATTTGAACGTCGAAAACAGCGTAAGTCAGTCGACGGCCAACCTACCATCTTCAAAGATACCACGATAGGAAGACTCTACACCGTTCACCCCAATAAACATGAATGCTTCTATCTACGCCTGCTTTTGGTGAATGTACCTTGTCCGACATCCTTTGAGTATTTGAGAACTGTAAACGGTACTATACATGACACTTACCGTAGTGCATGCCAAGCTATGAATTTATTGGAGAATGACCAACACTGGGATAACTGCATCAATGACGCGTGCGAAACGTCAACCCCAAGTCAAATTCGTGCATTGTTTGGCATCATTTTAACAACTTGCTCTCCATCAGCTCCTACAGAGTTATGGGAAAAATATAAGTCAAAAATGTCCGAAGATATACTCCATCGAAAACAGTTAGAGACGTCAGATATGACTTTTGATTTTACATCAGAAATTTATAACTACTCTTTAGTTATTATAGAAGATTTGTGCGTACGTATGGCAAACAAACCTCTTCAGGATTTGGGAATGCCTTCACCTAACCGTATCGCTGCTGTTTCGACATGTGTAGAATTGGATCGTGAACAAAGTTACACTACGAGTGATCTATTGTCGTATGTAAAAAATAACATTTCCAAGTTAACGTCAGAACAAAAAGACATTTATGATACGATAATGCATTGTGTCGATAACAACGTTGGAGAAATTTTCTTTTTGGATGCGCCAGGAGGTACTGGTAAAACGTTTGTGATAAAACTGATTCTGGCATCAATTCGATCAAAAAATGATATAGCGTTGGCAATTGCGTCGTCCGGAATAGCCGCAACATTGCTGCCGGGTGGAAGAACTGCTCATTCCGCTTTGAAATTGCCTCTGAATTTGCATTCTACAGAAACTCCCACGTGCAATATTTCCAAATCATCTGGGATGGGTAAAGTATTGCAGCAATGCAAACTTATTATTTGGGATGAGTGCACAATGGCACACAAAAAATCGCTCGAGGCTCTGGATCAATGCTTAAAAGAGTTGAGAGGGCAGTCGAAACCCTTTGGCAGCACATTAATATTGCTTGTGGGAGATTTCAGGCAAACATTACCTATAATACCTAGATCAACTCCTGCAGACGAAATGAATGCTTGCCTGAAAAATTCTAATTTATGGGCACACGTAAAAATATTAAAATTAACTACAAACATGCGTGTCCGATTGCAAAACGATGGTCAAACATTTTCAGATCAATTGCTGGCAATTGGAAACGGAAAGCTTCCAGTAGACTCAATTTCAGGACGTATACAACTACCTGCTGATTTCTGTAATTTAGTGACGTTCAAAAATGAATTGATTGAAAAAGTATTTCCGAATATTCTAAAAAATTATAAAAATAATAAATGGCTAAGTGAAAGAGCCATTCTCGCACCCAAAAATATAGAGGTACACGAAATCAACAATATTGTTTTGACCAAGATTCGAGACCAGGCAGTCCTTTAAAAGTCAGTCGACACAGTTTTGGAACCAAATGAAGCGGTTAATTATCCATCTGAATTTTTAAATTCCATAGATCTTTCAGGGTTTCCACCACACGTGCTAAAACTAAAAATAGGCGTACCAATAATACTTTTCAGAAATATCAACCCACCAAAGCTTTGCAATGGCACGCGACTTGCCGTAAAAAAAAACAATGGAAAACCTAATATAGGCCACAATCTTGACAGGGCCTTTTGAGGGTGAGGCTGTTCTTATTCCTCGCATTCCCATGATTCCAACGGATCTGCCTTTTCAATTTAAAAGATTGCAATTCCCAATTCGATTAGCATTTGCAATCACCATTAACAAAGCTCAAGGTCAATCCTTAGAAAAATGTGGTATAGATCTTAATACTGATTGTTTTTCCCATGGACAATTGTACGTTGCATGTTTGAGGGTCGGTAAACCTGACAATCTATTTATATGCAGCGACAATTGTATCTATCTATCTATCTGTCTATATAAAAACGAGTTGTGTGTATGCATGTTTGTTTGTTTGTAAAAAGAGCGTTTGCATATGACGTCATTATTAGTACATACGGCTTTGTATATGCACAGACAATGGGAAAGCCAAGAATGTTGTATATTCGTAATTTTTACGTAGTTTGAAACACATATATAAATCTATCTATTTTCACAGGTGGGACACAGGGACACAACTACAATGGCACGTAACTAATATGGCACGTAACGACTTACGCCCGCGGGGGGCTTGGGGGAGCGCGAAGCGCCCCACCAATTGGGTGTTGGGGTGGCGCGAAGCGCCATCCTAACAGCTAGTATATATATATATATATATATATATATATATATATATATATATATATATATATATATATATATATATATATATATATATATATATATATATATATATATATATTTATATATATATATATATATATATATATATATATTCACAGGTTTGACAAAGGGACACAACTACAATAGCGGGTAACTAATATGGCACGTAACGACTTACGCCCACGGGGGGGGGGGCTAGGGGGGGCGAAGTGCCACCCCAACAGCTATTATATATATAGATTTGGATGTCTTTACGTGTGCCCATAAATTAGAATTTTTCAGGCAAGCATTCATTTTGTCTGCAGGGATTGATCTCGGTATTATAGGTAATGTTTGACTGAAATCTCCCGCAAGCAATATTAATGTGCTGCCAAAGGGTTTCAAATTTCCTCGCAAATCTCGCAATGATTGCTACAGAGCCTCGAACGATTTTTGGTGTGCCATTGTGCATTCATCCCAAATAATAAGTTTGCATTGCTGCAATATTTTACCCATCCTAGATGATTTGGAAATATTGCACGTGGGAGCTTCTGTAGAAAGCAAATTCAGAGGCAATTTCAAAGCGGAATGAGCAGTTCTTCCACAAGGCAGCAGCGTTGCGGCTATTCCGGACGACACATTTTGATCGAATTGATGCCAGAATCAATTTTATCACAAAGGTTTTACCAGTACCTCCTGGCGCATCCAAAAAGAAAGATTTCTCATATATTGTTGCCTACACAATGCATTATCTTATCATAAATGTCTTTTTGCAAAGAGTAACTGAAAGTAAAAATAATAGGACATTGCTGAAAACTTACCCACACAGCAATCGAGTGATTACTTTTTTTATTTTTATTTTTTTTATTGCAGCCAAACGTTTTCCTCTTCCCAATAAGATGAGAAATAGCTTAAAACCTAATAAGCATTATGGTATTTTTGGAGATCTTTTCGACAGGGCGGGGGGATCAAAATAATTTCAATGATTTACAGAATATGAAAATTTGTAATTGTAATGTTATGACGTCGAAAATAATCGTCGTATCGACATTTTTACAAACGAATTCAGATGATTCGAGCTATATAATAACATATTCGAGCTATATAACATATTTTGGATTTTCGGAAACTAATATCCCAGGGGTAGGAAACTTGAAATTATTCGTCGTAGAATTTTTACTCAGGCAGAATGGATTAGGTACAAGATTAGGGCAGAATGGATTAATGGAAAGACAGGGAGCAGGGCTCATTGGTAAATAAGGCTAAGTCTTGTTTAGGCTGAGGCGTTATTAATAATAGAATACTATTCGTCCAATTTATGACTAAAAAATACAAAGTATCGATTATAGTAGTATATGCCACTGTAGAACAGAATAACGGAGATTACAGTGACTCACATGAATTTTACTTACAGTTACATTAGCAGATAGACAGAGTCCTAAATAGAAAATGCTGTTTTTATTTGGAGATTTTAATGCCCAGGTCAGTAGAAATAGAGATAGATGGTATCCTCGCCTAGGTAAATTTTAGTATAGGGAAAGAAAACAGTAATGGTAATGGGCTGCTGCAATTTCTTAGGTATAACAATCTAGTTATAACCAATACATTATTGGATCAATGAAGGCTTGTGGTAATATTATTTGCTTATAAGCTTTGTGAGGATTTTTGCAATTCTCTTTATTTTAATTGATTCTTTGCTGCACCCCTGTTTATTTTGGGGGAAGCCTGATGATGAATTTATTTGCAAACATAATTTGTGAAACATAGTCATGTCCATTGATTGTGATTTTAACTGACAGCATCGTGATGATAGATTTTAATAGTCAGATTCCAAATAAAGCCTGTTAATATGTAGAGTGGATGCGGCCGTGCCACTGAAGTGAAGGTCCTTAAGTTCAAAGCCTTTTGTCATAAGGAAACGATTCCAACTTTATGAACTAACAATTTTTTATGAAGACAATGACCAGTTTTTATAATTAACTCAATAATGATTAATTTTTTGTTGTATTTAGCTTAAGCTTAAGAGTAACTGAACTTGACTGAAATATAAGAGTAACTATATAAGTAACATAAGAGTAACCGAGTGGTCAGAATATAATTTTAGTGTAGGAAAACGTCATATAATTGTCACTTTCAGTTACTCTTATGTTTCAGTCAAGTTCAGTTACGCTTAAGTTTAAGCAAAATACAACAAAAATTAATCATTATTGAACTAATTATAAAAACTGGTCATTGTCTTTATAAAAGAAAATATAGTAATTTATAGGTTAGTTCTGAGCACTCAGAGCAGGTATCTTCTGCAGAATTTTGCTAGAGCTCATGTCATATGAGCTCTTAGCTCTTGTTTATGATTAATTTCTACAGTGATTAATTTTTTATGTTGCATTTTGCATAAACCTTGAAAGAGTAACTGAAAGTCACAATAATAGGACATAGTTAAGAACTTAACCGCACAGGAATCGAGTGATTTCTTCTTTTTTTTTCTTAATTTCAGCCAAACATTTTCTTCATCCCAATAAGATGAGAAATAGCCTAAAACCTAATAAGCGTTAAGGTATTTTTGGAAAAGATCTTTTCGATATAGGGGGGGGGGGGATCAAAATAATTTCAAAGATTTACAGAATATGCAAATTTGTAATTGTAATGTTATGACGTTAAAAATAACCGTCGTATTTACATTTTTACAAAAGAATTTAGACGATTCGAGCTGGACATATTTAGGAGTTTCAGAAACTCATTTCCCAGGGGTAGAAAACGTGAAATTATGTGTTGTAGAATTTTTTAATCAGGCAGGATGGATGGGGTACAAAGACAGAGAGCAGGGTTCATTGGTAAATAAGAAGGTTCCTAAGTCTAGTTTAGGCTGAGGCGTTATTAATAATAGAATACTATTCGTTCAATTTATGACTAAAAAATACAAGGTATCGATTATAGTAGTATACGCCACTGTAGAATTGAATAAACGGAGATTGCTGTGATTCACTTAAATTTTACTTACAGTAACAGGAGCAAATAGAAAGGGTCCTAAATAGAAATATGGTGTTTTATTTGGAGATTTTAATGGCCAGGTCAGTAGAAATAGAGATAGATGGTATCCTAGCCTAAGTAAATTATAGTGTAGGAAAAGAAAACAGTAATGACAAATCTAGTTATAACCAATACAGTATCAAACAGTTCGTGGTAACGAACTGTAGTAAGGAGCGACCCGGCTCAATAAAGAACGAAACTCTAAATAACGGAATTTTGATGCTAAAATATACATCAAAAGAATCGAATTTTTATGCTGATTTTAAATATATAAGTTTCATCAAATTTGGTCTTTGTCATCAAAAGTTACGAGCCTGAGAAAATTTGTCTTATTTTAGAAAATAGGGGGAAACACCCCCAAAAGTCACAGAATCTTAACGAAAATCACACCATCACATTAAGCGTATCAGAGAACCCTAGAGCAAAATTTTCAAGCTCCTATCTACAAAAATGTGGAATTTCGTATTTTTTGTCAGAAGACAAATCACGGGTGCGTGTTTATTTGTTTGTTTTTTTGTTTCCCAGGGGTCATCGTATCGACCGAAGGGTCCTAGAATGTTGCAAGAGGGCTCGTTCTAACGGAAATGAAAATTTCTAGTGCCCTTTTTAAGTGACCAAAAAAATTGGAGGGCACCTAGGCCCACTCCCACGCTCATATTTTCTCCAAAGTCAACAGATCGAAATTTTGAGATATCTATTTTGTTCCGCATAGTCAAAAACCATAATAACTATGTCTTTGGGAATGACTTACTCCCCCACAGTCCCTGGGGGAGAGGCTGCAAGTTACAAACTTCAACCAGTGTTTACATATAATAATGGTTATTGGGAAATGTACAGTCGTTTTCAGGGGATTTTTTTTTGGTTTTTGGGGTGGGGTTGAGGGGAGGGGGCTATGTGGGAGGATCTTTCCTTGGAGAAATATGTCATGGGGGAACAGAAATTCAATGAAAACGGCGCAGGATTTTCTAAAATTACTATAAAAAAAATTAAAAAATAAACATGGAAAAATTCTTTCAATTGAAAGTAAGGAGTACCATTGAAACTTAAAACAAACAGAGATTATTACGCATATAAGGGGTTCTAAAAATACTTTAGCATAAAGAGCGATGTATTTAGGAGGAGATAAATACCTCGCTCTTTATGCTAAAGTATTTTTAGTAATTTCAACTATTTATTCTACGGCCTTTCTGATTCAGGGGTCATTCTTAAAGAATCGGCACAAAACTTACGATTTAGTGTAAAGAGCGAGGTATTAACGAGGGTACAAACCCCCTCATATACATAAAAAAATTTAAGAATATAAAAGTTTGCTACGTAAGTTAATTCTTAAGTTACGTATATTTTTTACTAATAAAAAAATTCGTTAAAAATTAAAATTTATAGTTGCCTTTTTGTGTAACCGAAAAATGGCATGGCAACTAGGCCTCCTTCCCCATCCCATATTTCTCAAAATTGTCTGATCAGAACTAAGAGAAAGCCCTTTAGCCAAAAAAGGAATTAAAATGTAAATTTCATTTTAATAAATTATGTGTGGAGAGCCAAAATCAAACATGCATTAATTCAAAAACGTTCAGAAATTACATAAAAAAACTAGTTTTTCTAACCGAAAGTAAGGAGCGACATTAAAACTTAAAACGAACAGAAATTACTCCGTATATGAAATGGGTTGTCCCCTCCGCAATCCTTCGCTCTTTACGCTAAAGTTTGACTCTTTACCACAATTCTGCTTTTTAAGACAATTAAAAGCTTTAGCATAAAGAGCGAGGGATTGCGGAGGGGACAACCCATCTCATATATGGAGTAATTTCTGTCCGTTTTAAGTTTTAATGTCGCTCCTGACTTTCAGTTAGAAAAACCAGTTTTTTTTATGTAATTTGATCAATGAAGGCTTGTGGTAATATCATTTACTTATAGGCTTTGTGAGGATTTTCGCAATTCTCTTACCTTACGCTTATTAATTTTTAGGCTAATTATACTGAAATTCACAGGCTAACATAATTTGTAAAACATACTTATGTCCATTGAGTGTGATTTAAACTGACATCAGCAGTGATAATAGATTTTAATAGTCACATTTCAAATAAATCCAAGACATAGGTACCTTATGACGGTATAGCGGATGCGGCCGTGCTTCTTAAGTGAAGGGATTCAGGTTCAAATCCTACTGTCATAAGGAAGTGTTCTTAAAATATCTATTATTGACCTTAACGTTTATTAATTTTTGGGCTAATTGTGCTGAAATTCATAGGCTAACATAATTTGTAAAACATACTTATGTCCATTGAGTGTGATTGAAAGTGACATCAACTGTGATAATAGATTTTAATAGTCACATTTCAAATAAATCCAAGGTATAAGTACCTTATGACGGTATAGCGGTACATGCGGTTGTGCTTCTTTAGTGAAGGGATTCAGGTTCAAAGCCTACTGTCATAAGGAACTTAACTCAGAGTAACAGTGATTGACCTTAATGCTTATTAATTTTTAGGCTAATTGTACTGAAATTCATAAGCTAAGATAATTTGTAAAACATACATCTGTCCATTGAGTGTGATTTAAACTGACATCAGCTGTGATAATAGATTTCAATAGTCACATTTCAAATAAATCCAAGGCATAAGTACCTTATGACGGTATAGCGGTACATGCGATCGTGCTTCTTAAGTGAAGGGATTCAGGTTCAAAGGCTTCTGTTATAAAGAAGCAATTAAAACTTTATGATCGAACATTTTTTTTATAAAGACAATGACCAGTTTTTATAATTAATTCAATAATGATTAATTTTTTGTTGTATTTTGCTTAAACTTAAGCGTAACTGAACTTGACTGAAACTTAAGAGTAACTGAAAGTGACAATCATATGACGTTGTTAGAAATTAACCCGCGCATGAATCGAGCTATTTTTCTTTGATTTGTTTTATTTCAGCTAAACTTTTCCTTATCCCCATAAGATAAGAAATAGCCAAAAACCTAACTAGAGTTAAAGTATTTTTGGGGAAGATCTTTTCGACTGGTGGAGAGGGGTTGGGATTTTTAAAGACACCACCCACTTGTAGATGTGTAATGAGTAATTTAACTGTAGTTCTATCTTCCATTTATGTGTAATGGAATGGAAGTTTAATTTTGCCAGGAATGAGCACAGGAAACGAGCTGGACGTAGCGCAATTCAGCGCTACAGTCCACTTCAGCTCAGGTTTCTTATGATGAAAAGTGGCGACGTGCCTACAATTGTGGACTACTCAGTATTAAGAACTATCAAACATACCAATCAATTAATTTGGGCTTAATTGGTCCGTAAACTTACGATATTTTTTGTTAATTTTTTACTCGGGTGATGATGCCATCAATGAAATTTATTTGTGAGTTGAGATAATTTAACCTGAGGTAATAGCACTAATTGGTCTTATATTAAGGAATGTATACTCGCACACCATGACTTTACTTCACGGTAAGTTTTTACACTAATTGATCTTATATTACGGAATGTATACTCGCACACCATGACTTTGCTTCACGGTAAGTTTTTAACCGAGTAACCAGATATATTGTGGCTCCCTTCGCTTCCTGCCCGTAGCACATCTAGTCACCTCTGTATAAACGAATTAATTAAACCTATAGAACTTCTCAAAAATCTAAAAATAAACAGGAATAATTTTTTGGAAGCAGCAACTATTTTATAATAGACAACTGCTGTATAAATAAATGGTTTGTGAATCTGTTATTCTCAGAGAAATGCAATCACTCTGGAAGACAGCATAAATAACGAACAGAAAATTCTTATCTTCTCCATTAAGGGTTTTGGGACATATCAACCTCACACATTCCTTTAGGCTCCGCCACCTTCGCATGTGATGATCAATAGTCGTAAATAATTCTATAGCATAGCGCACTGAGATCCAAAGGGCCCCAACTGTCTCAACCTTAAAGAGATAAGCCTTTGCATGTGTGAGGTGTCCCATTTCTGAAATATTTATCCTTGCTCTATGATATTTATGCTGTGCTCAAGATAAGCTTTCATGACTAACCTTTATTTTTCTCAGTACACTTTAGTATGGTGACTTAAGACACACCATGGTTGGTATCGACCCCTTCTTTCAGCCCATTTGGTGCTATGATTATCAAAACACTGTATAGTTCTTCAACGTCGATCGATTTTCAGTCATTGAATGACTCACCTTCAGAATACTGAGTAGTCTTTGAAAACACTCTTGTAATTGGCCTTGGTTCTTAGCCAATTGATTTATCGTCTAATCGAATTTGGTTAACCTTTTGCGTCTTTGGCTACTACGGATTATGTTCATATTAGTTATCAAACAGTTCGGGGTAATGAACTAAGCAGCGACCCGGCTCAATAGTAACCGAAACTCTAAAAATCTGAATTTTAATACGAATAGTTACATCAAAGAATCGCGTTTTGATGCTGATTTTAAATATATAAGTGTCAACAAGTTTAGTCTTACCCATCAAATGTTACGAGCCTGAGAAAATTTGCGTTATTTTAGAAAATAGGGGGAAACAACCACTAAAAGTCACCAAATCTTAACCAGATTCAACGTATCAGAGAACCCATATATAGAATTTTCAAGCTCCTATCTACAAATATGTAGAATTTTGTATTTTCCGCCAGAAGACAGATCACGGAAGCGTGTTTATTTTTTTTCTTTGGGGGGGGGTCCAGGGGTGATCGTATCGACTCAGTGGTCCTATAATGTCAGAAGAGGGCTCATTCTAACAGAAATCAAAATGTCTAGCGCCCTTTTTAAGTTACTTATAAAATTCGAAGGCACCTAGGCCCCCTCCCACGCTCATTTTTTCCCAAATGTCACCGGATCAAAATTCTGAGATAGCCATTGTATTAGAACTTAATAAATAATGGTCACAAAACCTAATAACTGTATTTTTTGAGACGACTTACTCTCCCACAGTCTCCGCGGGAGGGGCTGTAAGTTACAAACTTTGACCAGTGTTTACATATAGTAATCGTTATTGGGAAGTGTACAGACGTTTTCAGGATGATTTATTTTTGTTGGGGGGAGGAGGGGTTAAGTTTAGGGGTTGCATGGGTTAATCTTTCCATAGAGGAATTTGTCATGGGGGAAGAGAATTACCATCAAAGAGGCTCAGGATTTTCTATTATTATTTAAAAAACAATTAAAAAATAAATATGAAGAAGTTTTTTCAACTGAAAGTAGGGAGCAGCATTAAAACTTAAAACGAACAGAAATTATTATGCATATGAGGGGTTCACCTCCTTCTTATACTTCGCTCTTTACGCTAAAGCATTTTTATTAATTTCAACTATTTATTCTGCGGAAATTGTGATTCAGGGTCATTCTTAAGGAATTTGAACAAAATTTAAGCTTTAATGTAAAGAGTGAGGTGGTGACGAGGGGGAAACATATCTATATACATAAAAATAAGTTGTCTGTGTGTGAGTGTGTGTGTGTGTGTGTGTGTGTGTTTGTGTGTGTGTGTGTGTGTGTGTGTGTGTGTGTGTGTGTGTGTGTGTGTGTGTGTGTGTGTGTGTATGTGTGTGCATGTGTGTGTGTGTGTGTGTGTGTGTGTGTGTGTGTGTGTGTGTGTGTGTGTGTGTGTGTGTGTGTTTGTGTGTGTGTGTCGAGTGACGTCATGTTCGTGTTTCGACTGACGTCATGTTTTTGACGGACGAAATTACAGACCGGGACATCGGAACACAAATGACGACCGGGACACCGGGACATCTATATATATATATATATATATAAATAAGTTGTCCTCCGTTACGCCAGATTATATCTTATCTATATATAAAAATGAAACTAAACTGAAAAGCAAACTGAAACTAAAAATGTAGAAACTGGGAAATGCATAAATATTTCTATATATTTTGACAATGGATTAAATTAATTCGAAAACCTTATAACAGATATTTATAATTTTGAGGTTTATTATAAATTGTTGAGTGTTAGCATGCTTGGCACGTAAAATTTTTTCTAACAGTCAATGTTAGAATGAACACTGACAAATTGAAAAACATTGAAAAAGATAGAATGTTACCAAATCCTACTACAGAAGAAACAGCCGAGGAAGCTGCTCAGAGATTTAATGCCAAAAGGCTTGCGGCTAAAGAACGCAAAACTGCGAAATTAGAAGAAGATCAACCTGGACAGCGAGAGTCAAAACGTATCAAAACTGAAAATGATAGCGATGATGATTGGGTTTGGGATTTTGACTTGGATAAGGTTATCAATGCCTACCAGATTTTACTTAAAAAAACAAAGGTTCGGCGATATGTATTTACGTCTGAAAAATAAAGAAGAAAAATAAAACTGAAACTAAAAATGTAAAAACTGGGAATTGCATAAATATTTCAAAATATTTTGACAATAGATTAAAGTAATTCGAAAACCTTAAAACAGATACTTAAAATTTGAGGTTTATTATAAATTGTTGAGCTATAGCATACTTGGCACGTGAAGATTTTTCCAACTGTCAATGTTAGAATGAACATTGACCGACACACCGACAGAATCTGCGATTGCTATATGTCACTTGGTTAATACCAAGTGCCATAAAAAGGTAAAAAACTAAAAAGAAAAAAGCTAAAAAAACTAAAAAAGCTGCGAAACTAAAAAAAAGAAAAACTGAAACAGAAACTATATCTATATCTATATATATAAAAATAAGTTGTATGTCTGTTGACTGACGTCATGTTTGTGTGTCGACTGATGTCATGTTTGTCGACTGACGTCATTATGAGGATTGAGCATTATTCCGTCATGAAGTTTTTTGTCGACTGACGTCATATTTGTCGACTGACGAAATTACAGACCGGGACACCAGGACACAAAGGACTACCGGGAAACAGGGAATATAAATGACGAACGAGACACTCAAAGAGAAATTACAGACTGGGACACCAGGACACAAATAACGACCGGGACACAGGGAATATACATGCCGACCGGGACACAGGGACACAACTACAACGGGGACATCGGGGGGCAAAAGGGAGAAATATATAAATGACCACCGGGACACAGGGAATGTTCAATTAGCAATCACCATCAACAAAGCTCAAGGGCACATTCGATTAGCATTTGCAATCACCGTCAACAAAGCTCAAGGTCAATCATTAGAAAAAGTGGTATAGATCTTAATACTGATTGTTTTTCCCATGGACAATTGTACGTTGCAGGTTCGAGGGTCGGTAAACTTGACAATCTATTTATATGCAGCGACAATTGGACAGCGAAGAATGTTGTATATTCGCAAGTTTTCCGCAGTTAATTTGTATTGTATCTATCTATCTATTTATCTATATAAAAACGAGTTGTGTGTATGCATGTTTGTTTGTTTGTTAAAAGAGCGTTTGTATATGACGTCATTATAAGTACATAAGGCTTTGTATATGCACAGACAATGGGAAAGCCAAGAATGTTGTATATTCGCAAGTTTTACGTCGTTCAAAACACATATATAAATATAACTATATTCATAGGTGGTACACAGGGATCAACCCCTGCAGACGAAATGAATGCTTGCCTGAAAAATTCTAATTTATGGGCACACGTAAAAACATTAAAATTAACTACAAATATGCGTGTCCGATTGCAAAACGATGACTCTGGTCAAACATTTTCAGATCAATTGCTGGCAATTGGAAACGGAAATCTCCCAGTAGACTCAATTTCAGGACGTATACAACTACCTGCTGAATTCTGTAATTTAGTGACGTCCAAAAATGAATTGATTGAAAAAGTATTTCCGACTATTCTAAAATATTATAAAAATAATAAATGGCTAAGTGAAAGAGCGATTTTTGCACCCAAAAATATAGACGTCCACGAAATCAACAATTTTGTTTTGACCAAGATTCGAGACCAGGCAGTCCTTTACAAGTCAGTCGACACAGTTTTGGAACCAAATGAGGCGGCTAATTATCCATCTGAATTTTTAAATTCCGTGGATCTTTTAGGGTTTCCACCAAACGTGCTACAACTAAAAATAAGCGTACCAATAATACTGTTAAGAAATATCAACCCACCAAAGCTTTGCAATGGCACGCGACTTGCCGTAAAAAAACAATGGAAACGTAATAGAGGCCACAATCTTGACAGGGCCTTTTGAGGGTGAGGCTGTTCTTATTCCTCGCATTCCCATGATTCCAACGGATCTGCCTTTTCAATTTAAAAGATTGCAATTCCCAATTTGATTAGCATTTGCAATCACCATCAACAAAGCTCAAGGTCAATCATTAGAAAATTGTAGTATAGATCTTAATACTGATTGTTTTTCCCATGGACAATTTTACGTTGCATGTTCGAGGGTTCGTAAACCTGACAATCTATTTATATACAGCGACAATTGGACAGCGAAGAATGTTGTATATACGCAAGTTTTACGCAGTTAATGTGTATTGTATCTATCTGTCTATCTATCTATATAAAAACGAGTTGTGTGTATGCATGTTTGTTTGTTTGTAAAAAGAGCGTTTGCATATGACGTCATTATAAGTACGTAAGGCTTTGTATATGCACAGACAATGGGAAAGCCAAGAATGTTGTATATTCGCAAGTTTTACGTAGTTTAAAAGACATATATAAATCTATCTATATTCATAGGTAGTACACAGGGACACAACTACAATGGTGCGTAACTAATATGGCGCGTAACGACTTACGCGTGTGGGGAGGGGCTTGGGGGGGGGGGCACGAGGCGCCCCAAAAATTTTTATTACCCAGCTAGTAGGTAATAAAAATATACGAATATAGTAGTTCTTTACGTAAGTTAATTTTTAAGTTGTTTATATTTTTTACTAATAAAAATGTTTGTAAAAAATTAAAAGTTTAAGTTGCCTTTTTAAGTAACCAAAAATTGGAGGGTAACTAGGCCTCCTCCCCCACTCCTTTTTTCTCAAAATCGTCCGGTCAAAACTATGAGAAAGCCATTAGCCAAATAAAAATTAATATGCAAATTTAATTTTAATTATTCATATGCAGAGAGCCAAAATCAAAACATGCATTAATTTCTAAAACGTTCAGAACTTAAATAAAAGAAAATAAGTTTTTTGAATTGAAAGTAAGGAGTGAAATTAAAACTTAAAACAAACAGAAATTGCTCCAAATATGAAAAGGGCTGTTCCCTCCTCAACTCCCAGCTATTTATGCTAAAGTTTTTTACTGTTTTAAAAAGTAGAGTTGAGAGAACGAGTCAAACTTTAGTGTAAAGAGCGGGGCATTGAGGAGGGAACAGCCCTTTTCATATACGGAGTAATTTCTGTTCGTTTTAAGTTTCAATGTCGCTCCTAACTTTCAGTTAAAAAAAACTTGTTTTCTCCTATTTATTCAAAGGTAAGAAGAGATACCGCCAAAAACAAAAGCAATTTATTAAGAACTATCAGCATACATTGCTGATATTTTTAAAATTAATATGATAGTTTAAAATATTAAGCTGATGGTTTGAAAATACTGTTGACATCAAATAAAGCTTTTCTAAGCGATTTTAAGACATCTTTCTATAATCACATAAAGAAAGGAGACTGCAATAATTCTTATCATTTTTATCATCTTATCATCTCATTTACTTCACTTCCCTTTATTTTACAATTCAAACGACTCATAAAATTGAGAAATAAAATCGAAGTGAGAGAATATAAAAAAAAACGAAAAAGAAATATAACGAAGAATCTAAATAAGAACGAAAAACATTCTTCGTATAAGCCTAAAATTGGAGCTAATGAGATAGAAACATGCTAAGAAAACAATTTTTCCTTTCATAATATGGAGGAAAATAGTAGTTGACCAATTTTTTAAGCGATTCAATCATACTTTAGCCTCCCCCTCCTCTTCTACGGAAATATTTAGTCCAAATTATGTATTTCATATGTATTTTGCCATGCGTCTCTCTTGTGTGAACCCGTGTACCCCGAAAATTCAATCGACTTTGACGAATTCAAAAAACGAAAAATACGTTGGAAGTATACAGTATACAGTAAATCGTATAAGTATACAGAAAAAGCTAAGATACAAGTATTGGTCCAATAAGAGAGCCACTCTTGCTCCTGCCGTTTACCCGTGCCAACACTTTAACCAAACATTTGGAAAACTATAGTTCCTATGACTATCTTAGTTCTATGACTATCTACCTTAGTTCTACCCTAAGAATGATGCATGGACGGATGATTGATAAACTTATCTATTAACAAATGAACTGACATCATTTTTGTACAACCCTAATAAGGGCTTTTTCCAGATTTGCCTCTCACTCAATCTGACTATCTGTCTTGGCTTTTTCTACAATTAGCCGTGGCCTGGTGCCTACAACTACTTGATTCTAATTCAAAATCAACAGACTCTATTTGGATATATTTGCACATTGGGAGGGGTTGGGGGTAAGGTATAGTTGAACCATTTGAAAAAGAATTAACTATTATTTGACTACATATTCTGAAGTAAGAATTATTTTCTTAGCGTTTTTCCTTCTCAATAGCCACAATTCTAGGCTAAAGCCATATTTTCCGATGTAAAATAAGACAAAAAAAAGCAAAATTAAAATGGCCTTAGTTTCATCCCTTCGCGAACGATCAGGCTAAGACTCTAGGCTTTTTATTAGTCACTGCATTTGCAAAAAGTCATCATTCCATGGATCTTCTTGTTTTTGAATTCAATGGAAGGAAAGGAAGTTTGTTTTCCTTGATAATTAAAATTGAAAGTTTACTAATTTCGCTGACTGTAGAGGTTCTTCAGCAGTACTCGAAAACACCATAACCTGCAATTTTAAATTGTGAAAATTGTGTTTTTTTATATTCAAAAGTAAAAGGAAACAATTTTAAACTAGTGTCAATTTATGAAAATGGGGGAGCAGGGGAAAAATATTATTGCAATGCTTTTTAGTTTGAAAGAGTAAGACTATGATGTCTCTGGTACTAGCAGTTATAATGAGTTTTAGCAGCAGCTTTAAAGAGCAACCCATGTAAATAGATGTAGATGTAAATAGCCACGCCGAAGCGCCGGGTAGCGCGAAGCGCCACCCCAACCGCTAGTATATATATCTAAATATATAAAAATAAGTTGGCTGTCTGTGGATCTGTGTGTCTGTCAGGTGACGTCATGTTTCTGTGTCGACTGACGTCATGAAGTTAGTTGTCGTCATTTTTGCTATGACGGTGACGCCATTAAAGATATTTAAGACATATATGTTCACGTAGAAATCTATTAATGTTTAAGTTTAAAATGACTGATGAACTTACAATGGAGAAAGCCGATGAAGATGCTCAAAGAGTCTATGCCAAAAAACCTGCTGCAGATAGAGAAAGTCAGAAAAGAAAGCGTGCCGAGGAATCAAAAGAACAGCAAGGAAACAGGGTTGAGGCTAATAGAGAAAGAAAGAACAGAAAGCGTGCCGAGGAACTATCAGAGCAACGCGAAAGCAGACTTGCTGCTAAAAGAGAAAGTGAAAAAAGAAGGCGTGCCGAGGAATCACAAAAACAGCAAGAAATCTTGCTCTTTAGAGAGAGAAAGAACAGAAAGCGTGCCGAGGAACTACCAGAGCAACGCGAAAGCAGACTTGCTGCTAAAAGAGAAAGTGAAAAAAGAAGGCGTGCCGAGGAATCACAAGAACAGCAAGAAATCCGGCTTGCTGCTGATAGAGAAAGTAAGAAAAGAAAGCGTGCCGAGGAATCACACGAACAGCAAGAAATCAGGCTTGCTGCTGATAGAGAAAGTAAGAAAAGAAAGCGTGCCGAGGAGTCAGAGCAACCTGAAAGTTATCGCCTGGCATTCAGGTACAGCCCAGTCGATGATTATAGCTTGAGTAGATGTGTTAAAATCGGGACAATGTCTAAAATTTGTCCCTATTGCAAGGCCTTGAAATTCAATGGTGAAACAATGGGAATGTGTTGCGCCTCAGGAAAAGTTAAACTTCCTCAATTGGCTGCACTACCAGAGCCATTGAAGACTTTCCTTACTGGAACTACGTCAGAATCTAAGCGTTTTTTGTCAAAAATCAGAAAATACAACTCATGTTTCCAAATGACGTCGTTTGGAGCCCAAATCGAAAATCCAGATCAATTTATGTCTACTTTCAAAGTAAAAGGGCAAATTTATCATAGAGCAGGGTCCCTTCTACCATTCTCAGGTGAGAATCATAAATTTTTACAATTATACTTCATCAGTGATAGAAATTCTGAATTGAATGCACGTTGCGAAATTTCTCCCAACGTTGAAAGGACAATCGTTTCCCAATTGCAACATCTTTTCCACGAAAATAATAATTTAGTCCGTCTGTTCAAAACAGCCATCGATTTGATGCCTACTGATACGCATAAAATTGTTATTTCCGCCGACAAAACGCCTCCTGGCCAACATGTGCGTAGATACAATGCTCCAACTATCGGCGAAGTGGCAATCGTTATGGTTGGTGATCAGTTTTTACCTCGAGATATTATTCTTCATAAGCGAAGCGCTCAGTTGTTAAGAATTGCTGAAACTCATCGATGCTACGAAGCCGACGGCTATCACTTTAATATTAAATTGATGAATCCAGCCACTAACAAAGAAATAAATAAGAAATGCAGTGCAATGCATTATTATTCCTATAGACTAATGATTCGGCAGGATGAAGAAAATTATATTTTAAAATGCCGTGAATTGTTTCACCAATAGTCGTTGATATGTATGCTAGAATTGAATCAGAACGTTTGCTATATATCCGCCTGAATCAGACCAAGCTCCGCTCTGAACAATACATTCATTTGCGAGATGCAGTTATAAATGACGGTAATACCACAAACGTTGGAAGATTAACAATTTTACCTTCGTCATATGCTGGCAGTCCCCGTCATATGCATGAATATGCTCAAGATGCTATTGCGTATGTTCGTCTCTATGGTCGTCCAGGCTTATTTATTACATATACATGTGATCAATCTTGGGACGAGATACTGCAGATTTTACTTCAAGGCCAATCGGCGGTTCATAGGCATGACATTACGGCCCGTGTCTTCCGGCAAAAGTTGAAATCACTGATAAACTACATAGTAAAACTTGAAGTGTTTGGGTCAGTGCGATGCTGGATGTACTCAATGGAATGGCAAAAACGAGGTTTGCCACACGCACATATACTAATTACTAAAAAAATTACTTCGAACGAAATTGATGATTCGATTTCTACTGAAATACCTGATAAAAATGTCGATAAGGGGTTACATGATATTATTGAAAAAAATATGATACATGGACCTTGCGGTGCACTGAACGAAAATTCACCATGGATGGCCAAAAGAAGCTGCCCAATGCAATATCCTCGACTTTTAGTATCAAACACAATTACTGGCAACGATGGTTACCCACAATATAGAAGAAGATCTACTGAAGATGGCGGTAAAACAGCAATAATAAAGAAGCGTAACGGTACCACCATCGAAGTAGACAACCAGTGGGTTGTTCCATATTCTCCATTATTATCAAAAACATTTAATGCACACATAAACGTTGAATACTGTAACTGCAGCCCGAAATCAAAGATTTCGACGAAATCGTACAATATCAGGCTGGAAGATACATAAGCAGTAATGAAGCTGTTTGGCGAATTCTTTCATTTCCGATACATGAACGTAGTCCAGCTGTTGTTCACTTAGCGGTACATTTACAGAATGGTCAACATATTTATTTCACGGAAACCAACGTGCAACAAAGAGCCCTGAATCCACCGGATACAACATTAACAGCTTTTTTTCGCTTTGCAAAAATGATTCTTTTGCAAAAAAAACTGCTGTATACTGAAGTGCCTTCGTATTACACGTGGAATACTATAAATAAAGTATTTGAACGTCGAAAACAGGGTAAGTCAGTCGACGGCCAACCTACAATCTTCAAAGATACCACGATAGGAAGACTCTACACCGTTCACCCCAATCAACATGAATGCTTCTTTCTACGCCTGCTTTTGGTGAATGTACCTGGTCCGACATCCTTTGAGTATTTGAGAACTGTAAACGGTACTATACATGACACTTACCGTAGTGCATGCCAAGCTCTGAATTTATTGGAGAATGACCAACACTGGGATAACTGCATCAATGACGCGTGAGAAACGTCAACAACAAGTCAAATTCGTGCATTGTTTGGCATCATTTTAACAACTTGCTCTCCATCAGCTCCTACAGAGTTATGGGAAAAATATAAGTCAAAATTTCCGAAGATATACTCCATCGAAAACAGTTAGAGACGTCAGATATGACTTTTGATTTTACATCAGAAATTTATAACTACACTTTAGTTATTATAGAAGATTTGTGCGTACGTATGGCAAACAAACCTCTTCAGGATTTGGGAATGCCTTCACCTAACCGTATCGCTGCTGTTTCGACATGTGTAGAATTGCATAGTGAACAAAGTTACAGTACGAGTGATCTATTGTCGTATGTACAAAATAACATTTCCAAGTTAACGTCAGAACAAAAAGACATTTATGATACGATAATGTATTGTGTCGATAACAACGTTGGAGAAATTTTCTTTTTGGATGCGCCAGGAGGTAATGGTAAAATGTTTGTGATAAAACTGATTCTGGCATCAATTCGATCAAAAAATGATATAGCGTTGGCAATTGCGTCGTCCGGAATAGCCGCAACATTGCTGCCTGGTGGAAGAACTGCTCATTCCGCTTTGAAATTGCCTCTGAATTTGCATTCTACAGAAACTCCCACGTGCAATATTTCCAAATCATCTGGGATGGGTAAAGTATTGCAGCAATGCAAACTTATTATTTGGGATGAGTGCAAAATGGCTCACAAAAAATCGCTCGAGGCTCTGGATCAATGCTTGAAAGATTTGAGAGGGAAGTCGAAACCCTTTGGCAGCACATTAATATTGCTTGCGGGAGATTTCAGGCAAACATTACCTATAATACCTAGATCAACTCCTGCTGACGAAATGAATGCTTGCCTGAAAAATTCTAAGTTATGGGCACACGTAAAAATATTAAAATTAACTACAAATATGCGTGTCCGATTGCAAAACGATGACTCTGGTCAAACATTTTCAGATCAATTGTTGGCAATTGGAAACGGAAAGCTCCCAGTAGACTCAATTGCAGGACGTACACAACTACCTGCTGATTTCTGTAATTTAGTGACGTCCAAAAATGAATTGATTGAAAAAGTATTTCCGATTATTCTAAAAAATTATAAAAATAATAAATGGCTAAGTGAAAGAGCGATTCTCGCACCCAAAAATATAGACGTCCACGAAATCAACAATATTGTTTTGACCAAGATTCGAGACCAGGCAGTCCTTTACAAGTCAGTCGGCACAGTTTTGGAACCAAATGAAGCGGTTAATTATCCATCTGAATTTTTAAATTCCATAGATCCTTCAGGGTTTCCACCACAAGTGCTACAACTAAAAATAGGCGTACCAATAATACTTTGAAAAAATATAAACCCACCAAAGCTTTGCAATGGCACTCAACTTGCCGTAAAAAAAACAATGGAAAACCTAATAGAGACCACAATCTTGACAGGGCCTTTTGAGGGTGAGGCTGTTCTTATTCCTCGCATTCCCATGATTCCAACGGATCTGCCTTTTCAATTTAAAAGATTGCAATTCCCAATTCGATTAGCATTTGCAATAACCATTAACAAAGCTCAAGGTCAATCATTAGAAAAATGTGGTATAGATCTTAATACTGATTGTTTTTCCCATGGACAATTGTACGTTGCATGTTCGAGGGTCGGTAAACCTGACAATCTATTTATATGCAGCGACAATTGGACAGCGAAGAATATTGTATATTCGCAAGTTTTACGCAGTTAATTTGTATTGCATCTATCTATCTATCTATCTATATAAAAACGAGTTGTGTGTATGCATGTTTGTTTGTTTGTAAAAAGAGCTTTTGCATATGACGTCATTATTAGTACATACGGCTTTGTATATGCACAGACAATGGGAAAGCCAAGAATGTTGTATATTCGCAATTTTTACGTAGTTTGAAACACATATGTAAATCTATCTATATTCACAGGTGGGACACAGGGACACAACTACAATGGCGCGTAACTAATATGGCGCGTAACGACTTACGCGCGCGGGGGGGCTTGGGAGGGGCGCGAAGCGCCCCACCAGCTAGGTGTTGGGGTGGTGCGAAGCGCCACCCCAACAGCTAGTATATATATATATATATATATATATATATATTTTATATATATATATATATATATATATATATATATATATATATATATATATATATATATATATATATATATATATATATATATATATATATATACATAGTTATATATAATGCTGGGCCCCGGCACTTGGTAGGCTTTTATGCAAGGATTCTCATTGTCGCTTGTCTTCTAACCGCAGACAAGTCGAGTTTCTTTTTTGATGTCATGACACCATCACAGGTTCACCATTTGTCTTTCTTCTTCATTTTTATTTTCATTACTTCAGACAATTTGCTAATGTCCTTTGCTTTAGCTGTCCCTATTGGTCTTGTTTTACATGACGGTCCAGGTTGTAGATTTGTTAATAGTTCAGGTGGTGGGGACAAAAACTTCTTTTTCTTCCAACGGATTATCATTTATAATACTTGTAAATTTTCGTTTTTTGGGTCTTGTTTAAATTGATAGTCCAGATTGTTGATTTTCACCCGTTGTGAATTTAATTTGTCCGGGCTGTTCTCTTGGTCTAATCACTTTTATAGTTCAGGTAGTTCCAAAGAATTGTCATTTTAATGCTAATCACTATCATTTTCAATTTTGACACGTTTTGATATCGCTTATCTTCTAACCCCATTATTTTTCTTCACCATTTTGAATTTTCATTGTTTCAAATAATTTGCCAATGCCTTGTTCTATAGCTGAGCTGATTGGTCTTCCCCAACATTATGTTCTGGGTTGTAGATTTGCTAATTGTCCAGGTAATGGGACGAAAACTT
The DNA here is from genome assembly GCF_032884065.1 of Artemia franciscana. Taxonomy (NCBI): domain Eukaryota; kingdom Metazoa; phylum Arthropoda; class Branchiopoda; order Anostraca; family Artemiidae; genus Artemia; species Artemia franciscana. Next base: position 20,814,643 of record NC_088869.1, on the reverse strand, counting down.
CTTTTTCTTCCCACGAATTGTCATTTTTAACACTTGTAAATTTTGTTTTTGGCCCTTGTCTTATTTGATAGTCCAGGCTGGTAATTTTCACCATTGTGAATGTAATACCAATGCCCTTTGCTTTAGCTACCCTTATTGGTCATGTATTACATGATAGTCCAGGTTGTAGATTTGTTAATTGTTCAAGTGGCGGGACAAAAACTTCTTTTTCTTCAACGAATTATTGTATCAGATTAACGACGCTTTTTGACTACTAAGGTCCCTCCGTCGGCCCTGCTTATTTATAACACTTATAAATTCGAATTTTTTGGGTCCACCTTTAGATAAGTTTTTCATACTGATATGTCTTTTTATACTAAAATTTTCACAGATATTTGATTTATAGTAATCATTGAAAAACAAAAGGTTGACAATCTAAATAATAATCTTATCACTCAAAATGGAAGGCAAAAATAACTTGGCTTGTACAGATTCACTTTCAATAAAGAGCCAAAATGAAATAACTGCAAACAGAATTAGTAAATTTCGTAACAATGCATTTATTCCCTTCTTAGATTGGCGAGTCGCTCTTCCAATGTTGCATCAATACTTGCTGTGTCAGTTTGTGCCTCTCTTGAAGAGCTCGGAGCTGCCGTCGCTCCAACAGCTTCTGGCAGTCCTCCAAGTTGTTCATTCAGATGTAAACCCAGTTCGTCCAAAACTTGTGATACAATTTGGTCGCTTTCTTCTTCATCTTCCTCTTCGCCAATCGCCTCATCAACAGCATCACCCATCATTTCTTCTTTCATGTCCATTATTTCAGTCTGCTTTTCAAACTCCATCATAATCTTCTGAATCTCTGGGAGTTTCAACTGCCTATTCATACTCAACATTGCTTTTGTGACTCCTTTCATTGCTCCAGCCATGGCATTTTGAGATCTCAAAGTTTGTATTTTAAGTGATACTGCTTGGATATTAGTGCGCATCAGTATAAATTTTCTTACATGGCGACGAGTTCTAACAAGGTCCATGCCGACGGTCCAGTGCCATCACTTTTACAGCTTGCATTTGGTTGTCTTTTTTATTGTTGTCATCTTTTTTATGTCAGCAATTATTTTCTTCTCTTGTGCCTCCAATTTCATTCTTTCTCTGTCTAAGTCCCTCATAGCTTTATTTAGTGCCCTTTGATTCTGCTTGAGCATCTGTTCTGGAGTAAGTTTTTTCCCAAAAAGCCATTCCATCTTTAATTAGGAATATCTGATCACCTATCCTATTTGTTTTCCCTGTAAACTTTTGTTTTTGTTTTGTCTGTAAAAAACTTTTGTTTTTCTTTTTTAAGGTTTTTGAATTGCTGTAATCCCTTGTCAAAATATATACAAATGTTTTTGCAATTACCAGGTTTTTGCTCTTTAAACAATTTATTGTACTTTTCCAACTTTTCCATGCATGAAAAACTTCAATTTTTCCACCTAAGTGTGACAAGTGGGACAGCGACATTGCAATACTGATGTATATAAAAAGGTGTCACTCACATAAGTTTTTTTCCAAACTTATCCTTCTTAACGAATTTTCTCAAACTTCTAACCTATCCAGATCGTTTTTTTAGGCCAGAATATCACAAAATACCAATTTATCCGAAAAAATATGGGGCCGATTTCGAAAAAAATAAATATATACATACACAATTACTGCTCACTTTAAAATACACACATATATATATATATATATATATATATATATATATATATATATATATATATATATATATATATATATATATATATATATACAAGCCCCCTCCGCGCGCGTAAGTCGTTACGCGCCATATTAGTTACGCGCCATTGTAGTTGTGTCCCTGTGTCCCACCTGTGAATATAGATAGATTTATATATGTGTTTCAAATTACGTAAAACTTGCGAATATACAACATTCTTGGCTTTCCCATTGTCTGTGCATATACGAAGCCTTATGTACTAATAATGAAGTCATATGCAAACGCTCTTTTTATAAACAAACAAACATGCATACACACAACTCGTTTTTATATAGATAGATAGATACAATACAAATTAACTGCGTAAAACTTGCAAATATACAACATTCTTCGCTGTCAAATTGTCGCTGCATATAAATAGATTGTCAGGTTTACCGACCCTCGAACATGCAACGTACAATTGTCCATGGGAAAACCAATCAGTATTAAGATCTATACCACATTTTTCTAATGATTGACCTTGAGCTTTGTTAATGGTGATTTGAAATGCTAATCTTTTAAATTGAAAAAGCAGATCCGTTGGAATCATGGGAATGCGAGGAATGAGAACAGCCTCGCCCTCAAAAGGCCCTGTCAAGATTGTGGCCTCTATTAGGTTTTCCATTGCATTTTTTTACGGCAAGTCGCTTGCCATTGCAAAGCTTTGGTGGGTTGATATTTCTTAAAAGTATCATTGGTACGCCTATTTTTAGTTGTAGCATGTGTGGTGGAAACCCTGAAAGATCCACGGAATTTAAAAATTCAGATGGATAATTAACCGCTTCATTTGGTTTCAAAACTGTGTCGACAATATTGTTGATTTCGTGGACGTCTATATTTTGGGTGCAAGAATCGCTCTTTCACTTAGCCATTTATTATTTTTATAATTGTTTAGAATATTCGGAAATACTTTTTCAATTAATTCATTTTTGAACGTCACTAAATTACAGAAATCAGCAGGTAGTTGTATACGTCCTGAGATTGAGTCTACTGGGAGCTTTCCGTTTCCAATTGCCCGCAATTGATCTGAAAATGTTTGACCAGAGTCATCGTTTTGCAATCGGACACGCATATTTGTAGTTAATTTTAATGTTTTTACATGTGCCCATAAATTAGAATTTTTCAGGCAAGCATTCATTTCGTCTACAGGGGTTGATCTCGGTATTATAGGTAATGTTTGCCTGAAATCTCCCGCAAGCAATATTTATGTGCTGCCAAAGGGTTTCGACTTCCCTCACAAATCTTTCAAGCATTGATCCAGAGCCTCGAGCGATTTTTTGTGTGCCATTGTGCACTCATCCCAAATAATAAGTTTTGCATTGCGTGGGAGTTACTGTAGAATGCAAATTCAGAGGCAATTTCAAAGCGGAATGAGCAGTTCTTCCAGCAGGCAGCAATGTTGCGGCTATTCCGGACGACGTAATTGCCAACGCTATATCATTTTTTGATCGAATTGATGCCAGAATCAGTTTTATCACAAACGTTTTACCAGTACCTCCTGGCGCATCCAAAAAGAAAATTTCTCCAACGATGTTATCGACACAATGCATTATCGTATCAAAAATGTCTTTTTGTTCCGACGTTAACTTGGAAATGTTATTTTGTACATATGACAATAGATCACTCGTACTGTAACTTTGTTCACGATCCAATTCTACACATGTCGAAACAGCAGCGATACGGTTAGGTGAAGGCATTCCCGAATCCTGAAGAGGTTTGTTTGCCATACGTACGCACAAATCTTCTATAATAACTAAAGTGTAGTTATAAATTTCTGATGTAAAATCAAAAGTCATATCTGACGTCTCTAACTGTTTTCGATGGAGTATATCTTCGGACATTTTTGACTTATATTTTTCCCATAACTCTGTAGGAGCTGATGGAAAGCAAGTTGTTAGCGTTTCGCTTATGAAGAATAATATCTCGAGGTAAAAACTGATCACCGACCATAACGATTGCCACTTCGTCGATAGTTGGAGCATTGTATCTACGCACATATTGGCCAGGAGGCGTTTTGTCAGCGGAAATAACAATTTTATGCTTATCAGTAGGCATCAAATCGATGGCTGTTTTGAACAGACGCACTAAATTATTATTTTCGTGGAAAAGATGTTGCAATTGGGAAACGATTATCCTTTCAACTTTGGGAGAAATTTCGCAATGTGCATTCAATTCAGAATTTCTATCACTGATGAAGTACAATTGTAAAAATTTATGATTCTCGCCTGAGAATGGTAGAAGGGATCCTGCTCTATGATAAATTTGCCCTTTTACTTTGAAAGTAGACATAAATTGATCTGGATTTTCGATTTGGGCTCCAAACGACGTCATTTGGAAACATTAGTTATATTTTCTGATTTTTGACAAAAAACTCTTAGATTCTGACGTAGTTCCAGTAAGGAAAGTCTTCAATGGCTCTGGTGGTGCAGCCAATAGAGGAAGTTTAACTTTTCCTGAGGCGCAACAGATTCCCATTGTTTCACCATTGAATTTCAAGGCCTTGCAATAGGGACAAATTTTAGACATAGTCCCGATTTGAACACATCTACTCAAGCTATAATCATCGACTGGGCTGTACCTGAATGCCAGGCGATAACTTTCAGGTTGCTCTGATTCCTCGGCACGCTTTCTTTTCTTACTTTCTCTATCAGCGGCAAGCCTGATTTCTTGCTGTTCTTGTGATTCCTCGCCACGCCTTCTTTATTCACTTTCTCTTTTAGCAGCAAGTCTGGTTTCATGTTGCTCTTGTAGTTCCTCGGCATGCCTTCTTTTTTCACTTTCTCTTTTAGCAGCAAGTCTGGTTTCGCGTTGCTCTGGTAGTTTCTCGGCACGCTTTCTGTTCTTTCTTTCTCTATCAGCCTCAAGCCTGTTTTCTTGCTGTTTTTTTGATTCCTCGGCACGCTTTCTTTTCTTACTTTCTCTATCAGCAGCATGTTTTTTGGCATAGACTCTTTGAGCATCTTCCTCGGCTGTTGCCATTGTAAGTTCATCAGTCATTTTAAATTTAAACATTAATAGATTTCTACGTGAACGCATGTCTTAAATATATTTAATGACGTCACCGTCATGACGTCACCGTCATGACGGTGTTGACCGTCATAACATGACGTCAGTCAACACACATACATGACATCACCCGACAGACAGACACATCCACAGACAACTTATTTTTATATATATAGATGATATATATATATATATATATATATATATATATATATATATATATATATATATATATATATATATATATATATATATATATATATATATATATATATATATATATCTATATATATAAAAATAAGTTGTCTGTCCGTTACGCCAGATTGTATCTCCTCTATCTATATATATAAAAATAAGTTGTCTGTGTGTGGATCTGTGGATGGATCAGGTGACGTCACCTGAAAAAACTGGATCAGGTGACGTCAAAACTGAAAAACTAAAAAAAGGCAAAAACTACAAAAAAACTAAAAACTAATAAAAAAAATAAAAAAGCTAAAAAACTAAAAAAACTAATAAAAGGCAAAAACTACAAAAAAAAACTAAAAACTAATAAAAAAGCTAAAAAACTAAAAAAACTAAAAAAAGGCAAAAACTACAAAAAAAAACTAAAAACTAATAAAAAAATAAAAAAGCTAAAAAACTAAAAAAACTAAAAAAACTAAAAAAAGGTAAAAAACTAAAAAAACTAAAAACTAAAAAAAACTAAAAAAAGGAAAAAACTGAAAAATAAGCTAAAATAAAGGTAAAAACCAATAAAAAACTAAAAAAAAACTGAAAAAACTAAAAAAAAGGCAAAAACTACAAAAAAAACTAAAAACTAATAAAAAAAAGTAAAAAAGCTAAAAAACTAAAAAAAAACTAAAAAAACTAAAAAAAGGTAAAAAACTAAAAAAAATTAAAAATAAAAAAAAACTAAAAAAAAGGAAAAAACTGAAAAATAAGCTAAAATAAAGGTAAAAACCAATAAAAAACTAAAAAGAAAAAAAGCAAAAAACTAAAAAAAAATTTCATCTAAAAAACTAAAAAAACTAAAAAAGGTAAAAACTAAAAGAACTAAAAAAGAAAAAAATAAATGACGACACTCAAAGAGAAAGCGAAAACTAAGAAAACTTAGAAAACTAAAAAAAATTTTCATATAAAAAACTAAAAAAAACTAAAAAAGGTAAAAACTAAAAGAACTAAAAAAGAAAAAAATTAAATGACGACACTCAAAGAGAAAGCGACCAGGACAAAAGGAATGTTCGATTAGCAATCAACAAAGCACCGGGACACAGGGAGTATAAATGACGACCAGGACATAAGTAAAAAAAAAACTAACAAAACTAAAAAGAAGGTAAAAACTAAAAAAAAACTAAAAAGAAAAAAAAACTAAAAACTAATAAAAAATGACGACCGGGACACCGGGACAGGGAATGGTCGATTAGCAATCACCATCAACAAAGCTCAAGGGCAATCATTAGAATCATGAGGTATAGATCTGAATACAGATTGTTTTCCCATGGACCATTATATGTTGCATGTTCAAGAGTCGGTAAACCTGACAATCTATTTATATGCAAAGACAATGGGACAGCAAAGAATGTTGTATATTCGCAAGTTTTACGTAGTTAAAACCATATATATATATATATATATATATATATATATATATATATATATATATATATATATATATATATATATATATATATATATATATATATATATATATATATATATATATATATATATATATACTAGCTTTTGGGGTGGCGCTTCGCGCCACCCCAACACCTAGTTGGTGGGGGCGCTTCGCGCCCCCCCCAAGCCCCCCCGCGCGCGTAAGTCGTTACGCGCCATAATAGTTACGCGCCATTGTAGTTGTGTCCCTATGTCCCACCTGTGAATATAGATATATATATATATGGTTTTAACTACGTAAAACTTGCGAATATACAACATTCTTTGCTGTCCCATTGTCTTTGCATATAAATAGATTGTCAGGTTATCCCCCTGTTTCCCCCGGTGTCCCCGTTGTAGTTGTGTCCCTGTGTCCCGGTCGTCATTTATATTCCCTGTGTCCCGGGTCCCGGTCATCATTTGTATCCCGGTGTCCCGGTCTGTATATACATTCGTTTTTTAGTTTTGTTTTTCTCCTTTATTTTTTTCCTTTTTTTTTCTTTTTTAGTTTATTTAGATTTTTAGATTTTTTAGTTTTTTTATTAGTTTTTAGTTTTTTTTTTCTTTTTAGTTTTTTTGTAGTTTTTACCTTCTTTTTAGTTTTGTTAATTTTTTTTTTTACTTGTGTCCTGGTCGTCATTTATACTCCCTGTGTCCCGGTGCTTTGTTGATTGCTAATCGAACATTCCTTTTGTCCTGGTCGCTTTCTCTTTGAGTGTCGTCATTTATTTTTTTCTTTTTTAGTTCTTTTAGTTTTTACCTTTTTTAGTTTTTTTTTAGTTTTTAGTTTTTTTAGTTTTTTACCTTTTTTTAGTTTTTTTAGTTTTTTAGCTTTTTTATTTTTTTTATTAGTTTTTAGTTTTTTTGTAGTTTTTGCCTTTTTTTTTAGTTTTTTGTCCTGGTCGCTTTCTCTTTGAGTGTCGTCATTTATTAGTTTTTTCCTTTTTTTTTTTAGTTTTTTATTGGTTTTTACCTTTATTTTAGCTTATTTTTCAGTTTTTTCCTTTTTTTTAGTTTTTTTTTATTTTTTATTTTTTTTAGTTTTTTACCTTTTTTTAGTTTTTTTAGTTTTTTTAGTTTTTTAGCTTTTTTACTTTTTTTATTAGTTTTTAGTTTTTTTTTGTAGTTTTTGCCTTTTTTTAGTTTTTTCAGTTTTTTTTTTAGTTTTTTATTGGTTTTTACCTTTATAGTTTTTTTAGTTTTTTAGCTTTTTTATTTTTTTTATTAGTTTTTAGTTTTTTTTGTAGTTTTTGCCTTTTTTTAGTTTTTTCAGTTTTGACGTCACCTGATCCAGTTTTTTCAGGTGACGTCACCTGACACATCCATCCATCCATCCATCCACAGACAACTTATTTTTATATATATAGATATATATATATCTATATTCACAGGTGGGACATAGGGACACAACTACAATGGCGCGTAACTATTATGGCGCGTAACGACTTACGCGCGCGGGGGGGCTTGGGGGGGGCGCGAAGCGCCCCCACCAACTAGGTGTTGGGGTGGCGCGAAGCGCCACCCCAACAGCTAGTATATATATATAAATAAGTTGTCTGTCTGTCTGTCTGTGGATCAGGTGACGTCATGTTTCTGTGTCGACTGACGTCATGAAGTTAGTTGTCGTCATTTTTGCTAAGACGGTGACGTCATTAACGGTATTTAAGACATTTGTTCACGGAAAAATGTTTAATTGTAAAATGACTGAAGAACCTACAATGGCAACAGCCGAGGAAGCTGCTCAAAGAGTTTATGCCAAAAACCTCAAAGAGAAATTACAGACTGGGACACCCGGACACAAATCACGACCGGGACACAGGGAATATAAATGACGGCCGGGACACAGGGACACAACTACAACGGGGACGCCGGGGGCACAGGCGGGATATATAAATGACGACCGGGACACAGGGATTGTTCGAATAGAAATTACAGACCGGGACACCGGGACACAAATGACGACCGGGACACCGGGACACAGGGAATATAAATGACAACCGGGACACTCAAAGAGAAATTACAAACTGGGACACCGGGACACAAATGACGACCGGGACACAGGGAATATAAATGACGACCGGGACACAGGGACACATCATTAGAATAATAAGGTATAGATCTGAATACGGATTGTTTTTCCCATGGACAATTATATGTTGCATGTTCAAGAGTCAGTAAGCCTGACAATCTATTTATATGCACAGACAATGGGACAGCGAAGAATGTTGTATATTCGCATGTTTTACGTAGTTAAAAACATATATTTATATCTATCTATATTCACAGTTGGGACACAGGGACACAACTACAATGGCGCGTAACTAATATGGCGCGTAACAACTTACGTGCGCGGGGGGGCTTGGGGGGCGCGAAGCGCCCCACCAACTAGGTGTTGGGGTGGCGCGAAGCGCCACCCCAACAGCTAGTATATATATATATATATATATATATATATATATATATATCTATATATATAAAAATAAGTTGTCTGTGGATGGATGGATGGATGGATGTGTGGATGGATGTGTCAGGTGACGTCACCTGAAAAAACTGGATTAGGTGACGTCAAAACTGAAAAAACTAAAAAAAGGCAAAAACTACAAAAAAAACTAAAAACTAATAAAAAAAATAAAAAAGCTAAAAAACTAAAAAAACTATAAAGGTAAAAACCAATAAAAAACTAAAAAAAAAACTGAAAAAACTAAAAAAAGGCAAAAACTACAAAAAAAACTAAAAACTAATAAAAAAGTAAAAAAGCTAAAAAACTAAAAAAACTAAAAAAACTAAAAAAAGGTAAAAAACTAAAAAAAATAAAAAATAAAAAAAAACTAAAAAAAAGGAAAAAACTGAAAAATAAGCTAAAATAAAGGTAAAAACCAATAAAAAACTAAAAAAAAAAAGGAAAAAACTAATAAATGACGACACTCAAAGAGAAAGCGACCAGGACAAAAAACTAAAAAAAAAGGCAAAAACTACAAAAAAACTAAAAACTAATAAAAAAAATAAAAAAGCTAAAAAACTAAAAAAACTAAAAAAAGGTAAAAAACTAAAAAAACTAAAAACTAAAAAAAAACTAAAAAAGGTAAAAACTAAAAGAACTAAAAAAGAAAAAAATAAATGACGACACTCAAAGAGAAAGCGACCAGGACAAAAGGAATGTTCGATTAGCAATCAACAAAGCACCGGGACACAGGGAGTATAAAAGACGACCAGGACACAAGTAAAAAAAAAAATTAACAAAACTAAAAAGAAGGTAAAAACTACAAAAAAACTAAAAAGAAAAAAAAACTAAAAACTAATAAAAAAACTAAAAAATCTAAAAATCTAAATAAACTAAAAAAGAAAAAAAAAGGAAAAAAATAAAGGAGAAAAACAAAACTAAAAAACGAATGTATATACAGACCGGTACACCGGGATACAAATGACGACCGGGACACAGGGAATATAAATAACGACCGGGACACAGGGACACAACTACAACGGGGACACCGGGGGAAACAGGGGGATATAAATGACGACCGGGACAAAAAAACTAAAAAGAAATAAAAACTAAAAACTAATAAAAAAAACTAAAAAATCTAAAAATCTAAATAAGCTAAAAAAGAAAAAAAAAGGAAAAAAATAAAGGAGAAAAACAAAACTAAAAAACGAATGTATATACAGACCGGGACACCGGGATACAAATGATGACCGGGACCCGGGACACAGGGAATATAAATGACGACCGGGACACAGGGACACAACTACAACGGGGACACCGGGGGAAACAGGGGGATAACCTGACAATCTATTTATATGCAAAGACAATGGGACAGCAAAGAATGTTGTATATTCGCAAGTTTTACGTAGTTAAAACCATATATATATATATATATCTATATTCACAGGTGGGACATAGGGACACAACTACAATGGCGCGTAACTATTATGGCGCGTAACGACTTACGCGCGCGGGGGGGCTTGGGGGGGGCGCGAAGCGCCCCCACCAACTAGGTGTTGGGGTGGCGCGAAGCGCCACCCCAACAGCTAGTATATATATATATATATATATATATATATATATATATATATATACATATATATATATATATATATATATATATATATATATATATATATATATATATATATATATATATATATATATATATATATATATATATATATATATATATATATATATATATATATATATATATATATTCTGCCCGTGACAGGCAATATCTATTGACTCTAATTGTCAATTTGTATATTAACCACAGATAATGTGAACTTCCTCTTTATGTCATGGCGTCAGGGCCAGGCTCGATACAATCAACCTGGGAACATTGACTCACATCCTTGTGTCCCGACCAATTTTGGGCCAAACACCGCCTAGGCAGATCTAAAATCTTATTGCCCCCTCGTGGCATTTGAAATTTATTATTAAAAGTTCTACGTTGATTACCTAAAGGATACTTAGAAAGTCATTAACTTTGTATTTTTTTTTCGGGACGTCCTCTGGGCATATTTTATGCTTATGAAAAATACTGTCTGAATCTAATACCTTTTATGAAATGTATGACGTCATTTTATTACTATCATGTATCCTTTTTCCTCTTGAAATGTATATAAATGTGGCATCATTCACATAAATTTCTTTTTCAAAAGCCAGCTGAAGGGCACACGTCCTTTTCATGGCCCACCAAAATCTGGCTATCCTCCAATTCTTGCATATTCATATTTACTTTGGCATAGATTTTTGTGTTTCGCTATGCTCTTTTCCGACAGATCCCTTAAGTAAAGAAAGATCCCATAATAGAAGGATGTGCATGACGTTGTTCAACAGCTCATCGGGTTCGATAAAATATATTTGGTCATACAAAGCTGATTCAGTGGTTAATGACGGATGTACCGCTAAATTGATTGTTTGGCAATTTGTTTAGCTACTTTGAAGCTAAAAATATTATGGCTATTAATGGTTCCATCATCACTTACGTTGAATGAAGCTAAAATGAAACATGAGTTCAGATCTCGAATTTGTTTGTGGAGCTGTATAGAGAGCAAGTGACGGCCTAAAAAGGCAAACAAACTCAATCTAAAATCGTGGATGTGGCACTGCAGTTCAGCCATGCAAGCAGTGATATTCTTTACTAAACCACTTTAGTAAATCGCCTTTTTTAAGAATCAGACATCAAGAATTAGAGTGAGTCAATAAAAAGTGAAGAACAAGGAAATATTAGGTTAGAAGAACAACGGCGTTATAATATCTAGCATATTGCCAAACATCTGTCGTATATTACAAAAGCGTTAGTTACATCTCTTTGGGGCCCTTCAAAGTTGTATGTATTCACTGTGGAGCCCATTTTCCGGAGGAAAGATGAGTGAACAAAAGTGATTCATTTGGTGATTCCTGATTGCATGGTTTAATTGCATTACCGCCTCAACAATTCTAAATGAATTTGTTTGTCTTTTTTAGGTCGTCACTTGCTCTCTAAAGAGTTTCAAAAACGAATCTGATACTTGAACTCGTATTGAAAAATTCCTCTGGAAAATATACTGCGAAAAATTTTGCCTGGAAAATTCTCCTCAGTCTACTTTCATTTAAAAAAAAGAGTTGTTTTTTATTTAATTTCTTATCATTTTTCAAATCATACCGGAAAATCCCCATCCTGGGAAAATGTTTTATAGAGCCCCTCTCCCATTGTAATGGAAAGCTTTCGCTGCTTGAAATTATCCTATGGAGGATTTGTGAAGAAAGTTCAACTCTGGAAATTTTCCTCCCGACGAAAAATTCTCTCAGTTGAAAATCCTTCCACCCCCGAAAAATGTTTGTACACTTCCCACTAACAAATACTATCTGTAAACAATGCCTAAATTTTATAACTTACAGCCCTTTCTCCGGGAGCTCTGGGGGATCATGTCATCCCCAGATACATAGTTTTTCTACCTTTCAATGGGGGGAGCAAGGGCTAGAAGAATGCTTAAATGGTTATCCGTAGTTTCGCTCTAGCGGTATTAACCTTTAAAGGGACAGAGATCATGCTTATCAGTTATGTATGACAGAAAACTAAAGTTTTTTTCTTTCACTGCGTTCCTGACATAGCCAAGATATTAATTTTAGTTATATTAGAAGCACAGAAGTAGTAGCAGTGCTAATAGTTGTAGTCACAGTCGCAAGAAGTAGCAAATGCTTTCGCGAGTTGTCGCATTTGCCGTTGAATATTGTTGCACTCGAGGTAAAAAGTAGTCGCATTTACTGTTCCAAGCAGTCACAGTCACAAGTAGCTGCAGTAGCAGACAAGTTGCATTCATGTCTGCAATGTAAGCAGTCGCGTTTGCACTTATACACTGTCGAAGTTTCAAGCAGTCGTAGTCTTAAATAGTTGGAGTCGCAAATAGTCACGGGGGCAAAATATCCTTAATTCCCATTAAAAATAGTGGTTTATTGGTCCATTCTTTACAGAGTTTTGGAGTTACAAAATTATTTTGACATTGAGGTATTTATGATGTAGAATGAAAATAAATTCTATATATTACTACTATTTCTACTACTAATGATAACTCACCGCACCACCAAGCCACCTGGGGCCAAGACAGCTACGCACGCTCCACCAACCCAAAATATTCAAGGTCTCCCTCTTTACACCCTCCCAAGAAGTTACTATTTCATTTAAATCTCTTATTTATGATATCTTCCCATCCCAGACGAGGACGAGCTGCTTTCCATTTAGCCCAAGAAGGTTGGCCAAAAAGGACAATCTTCTGCAATTTTTCATCCTTCATCCGCAGAACGTGACCAAGCCATTTAACCTTTCTTTCATTATAGCCCTATAAAGTGGGAATGAAAGATTGAACCATATTTTTTGTACAACTTACTGTTTGAAATACTGTCAGTCAGCTGGGTACCCAGAACAATCCGTAGACAATTTCTCTGGAAAACATCTTGTAAATTTTCATCCGCTTTTTGGAGCGCCCATGCTTCAGAGCCATATTTGATTTACAGATTTTGGAATACCTTCTGATGCTCTTGCATATCTTCTAGCTGAATATTTTGTTGTGCTTCATTTTTATTCATTATCACCTCAAACATTATCTATGTCTGTTGCTTTACCTGTTCCAGTTTATTCATCTTTTAAAGTTTTGCATGACATCGTAGAAGCCAAAAACAATCGGTATTCTTTGGAAAAAAATTATGTATTTCTCTTTAAATGCAAATGAATGTGACGTCATTCATATGAATTTTTTCAAATGGCTTTAAAATAAACAATCCCAAAATCCTTAGTTTTACCTTTTTTAGGTTATTTCTATATTTAGTTTTTTCTTTTCAAATTTTTTTTCTTTTTTAGTTTGTTCTATTTTTTTTACTTTTTTAGCTTTTTTAGTTTTTATAGCTTTTAAGTTTTTTACCTTTTTTTATTTTTTTTTTAGGTTTTTTCTTCTTTTTTTTTTTATTTTTTTAGTTTCTTCTATATATATAAAAATATGTTGTAAGTTTGTCCATTTGTTTGTGTTTGTCAGCATATGTGAGTTGGTTTTTCCGCATATGACAAAGAAAACAAAAAAAATAAAAAAAAGGTAAAAAAGCTAAAAAACTAAAAAAAGAAAAAACTAAAAAACAAAAAAAAATAAAAAACAAAAAACAAAAAAAACGAAAAAACTAAAAAAAAAAAAGGTAAAACCTAAAAGAAAAAAAGCTAAAAAAATAAAAAAGCTACAAAACTAAAGAGAAAAAACTTAAAAAGAAAAAAATATCAAAGCATGTTTGTTTGTTTTGTTTATTTGAGGGTTTGCATATGACGTCAGAAAAATAAAGAAGAAAATAAAATTAAAAAAAGAAAAAAAAGAAAAAAGAAAAAAAACTTAAAAAAGAGACACAAATTACGACTGGGATACCGAGACACAGGGAATATAAATGACGACCGGGACACAAGGACACAACTACAACGGGGGCGCCAGGGGGCACAGGGGGGATATATAAATGACGACGAGGACACAGGGAATGTTCGATTAGAAATCACCATCAACAAAGCTCAAGGGCAATCATTAGAAAATGCAGTATAGATCTAAATACGGACTGTTTTTCCCATGGACAATTATATGTTGCAGTATATATATAAAAATAAGTTGTAAGTTTGTCTATGTTTTATGTTTGTCCGCATATGACGTCTGAAAAATAAAGAAGAAAAAGAAAACTAAAAAAAGAAAAAAAAGAAAAAAGAGTAAAAACTAAAAAACTAAAAAGAAAAAAACTGAAAAAGCTAAAAAACGAAAAAAAAAGAAAAAAAAGAAAAAAAACTAAAAAAAGAAAAACCTAAAAAAAAATAAAGAAAAGAGAAAAATTAAAAAAGGTAAAAAACTAAAAAGAAAAAAAACTAAAAAAGCAAAAACTAAAAAAAGGAAAAACTAAAAAAGAAAAAATTAAAGCATGTTTTTTTGTATGTTTAAGGGTTTGCATTTTTTTTTTTATGTTTGAGTGTTTGCATATGACGTCTGAAAAATAAAGAAGAAAATGAAAACTAAAAAAGAAAAATAAAGGTAAAAAATTGAAAATCTATATATATAAAAATAAGTTGTTTGTCAATGTTTTGTGTTTGTCCGCAAATGACGTCTGAAAAAGAAGAAGAAAAGGAAAACTAAAAAAATAAAAATAAAAACAGGTAAAAAACGAAAAAAAACTAAAAAGAAAAAAAAAACTAAATAAAAATGAAAAAAGCTAAAAAACTGAAAAAAGAAAAAAACTAAAAAAAATATTAAAACAAGAAAAAACTAGAAAAAAATCTAACAAGAAAAAAAAAAAAAAAAAATTGAAAAAGGTAAAAAACTAAAAAGAAAAAAAGCTAAAGAAACTAGAAAAGCTACAATACAAAAAAAGAGAAAAAACTAAAAAATTAAAAAATAATGCATGTTTGTTTTTTTGTATGTTTGAGGGTTTGCATTTTGTTTTTTTTTGTATGTTTGAGGGTTTTCATATGACGTCTGAAAAATAAAGAAGAAAATAAAAACTAATAAATAAAAAAAGATAAAAAACTAAAATAAAACTAAAAAGAAAAGAACTAAAAAACTGAAAAAGCTAAAAAACTAAAAAAAATAAAAAAGTAAAAAAGAAAGAAAAAAAAGAAAAAACTAAAAAAAGAAAAACTAATAAAGAGAAAAACTAAAAAAAAAAATGAAAAATACAAAAAAAAATAAAAAAGAAAAAATTAAAAAAGAAAAAAACTAAAAAAAGAAAAACTAAAAAAGAAAAAAAAACCTAAGAAACAGAGACACAAATTACAACCGGGATACCGGGACAAAAGGAATATAAAAGACGACCGGGAAACTCAAAGAGAAATTACAGACTGGGACACCGGGACACAAATGACGACCGGAACACAGGGAATATAAATGACGACCGGGATACAGGGACACAACTACAACGGGGACGCCGGGGGATACAGGGGAGATATATAAATGACGATGGGGACACAGGTTCGATTAGTAATCACCATCAACAAAGCTCAAGGGCGATCATATAAAAATATATAAAATAAGTCGTACATAAAATAAAATAAATGATAATATAAAAATAAGTTGTAAGTTTGTACAGGTTTTGTGTTTGTCCGCATATGTGCGTTTGTTTGTCTGCATATATTTTTCACATCTGAAAAATAAAGAAGAAAAAGAAAACTAAAAACAGAAAAAAAAGAAAAAAGGTAAAAAACTAATAAAAAATAAAAAGAAAAAAACTAAAAAAAACTAAAAAAGCTGACAAACTAAAAAAAAGCAAAAAACTAAAAAACAAAAAAAAAATAAAATAAGAAAAAACTAAAAAAAAGAAAAATCTAAAAGGAAGTAAACTAAATAAAAGAAAAAAAAATTGAAAAAGGTAAAAAATTAAAAAGAAAAAAAGCTATTTTGATATATATATATATATATATATAGATAGTGTAACGGACATACAAACAACTTATTTTTATATGTATATATTGAAATTATTTTTAAGTTGCAGTCTTTCCTACAAGCTAGTAGATAAAACTGAGTTGTTTTTCTTATCCTGCTCTATCCTTCAACCTTCTTATCCTGCTCTATCTTTTATCCTTCTTATCCTACTATATCCTATTAAAATTAGCTAAAGTTAGTTAAATTTGAAGTTAACCACTTTTAAAGTGGTTATCCTTCAACCACTTTTAGATGGCGGAAAGGAGTTTTAGGCGAGTTCTAAGTGTATACTGAAGTATGATATCTATATTTACCAATCCCTGGTAGCTTGTGGCTGCCACAAACATTCAGTGATACACCTGACAAGAAAACCATTCATTTATAGAGCTGTTGTCTAATATAAAAATAATTACTGCTGTAAAATAATTATCCCCGGTTTTTTGGATATTTGAAAAGTTCTATATTTTTAATTAATTATTTTATGTAGAGGTGACTAGATGTGCTATGGGCAGGAAGCAAAGGGCCACAATATATCTGGTTACTCGGTAAAATTTTACCGTGAAGAAAAGTCATGGCACGAGCATACATTCCTCAATATAAGAAAAATGAGTACAATAGCCTCAAGTTTGATTATTTCAACTCAAAAATAGATTTGGCTGTTGGTATCACTATCCAAGTAAAAATTTGACAAAACAAACATTGTAAGTTTACGGACCAATTAAGCCGAAATTAATTGATTAGAATGTTTGATAGTTCTTAATGCTGAGTAGCGCATAATTAAAGGCGCAGCGCCACTTTTCATCGAAAGAAACCTGAGCTGAAGTGGACTCGAGCGCAGAATTGGGCTGCATTAAGCTCGTTTCTTGTGCCAATTCCTCGCAAATTTAAATTTCCAGTTCATTCCACATAAATGGTAAATAAGACATACAGTTAAATTGCTCATTACACATCTACAAGTGGGTGATGTCTTTTGAAATCCCACCCCCTCTCCACCAGTCGAAAAGATCTTCCACCAAAAATACCTTAACGCTAGTTAGGTTTTCGGTTATTTCATATCTTATGGGGATGAGGAAAAGTTTTACCTGAAATTTAAAAGAAAAATCACTCATTTCCTCTGCGGGTAAGTTTCTAACAACGTCATATAATTATTGCTTTCAGTTACTCTTAAGTATCCGTTAAGTTCAATTACTCTTAAGATTAAGGAAAATACAACAAAAAATTAATCTTCATTGAATTAATTATAAAAACTAATAAAATTAATTATAGAAACTGATCATTCTTTTCATAAATAAATTTATTCATATGTTAAATATGCTGTATTTCCTTATGACAGCAGGCGTTGAACCTGAGTCCCTTTGATGAAGAGGCACGGTCGCATCCGCTGTACCGTCATAAGGTACTTATTTGTAGGACATATTTATCAGATGACTGTTAAAATCGGTCATGACAGCTGATGCTACTTAAAATCACAACCCACGGACAGGAGTATGATTTATAAATTATGTTAGCCTATAAATTCAGCCTTCTCACAAAATAAACAGGGTTGCAGTAAAGAATCAATTAAAATAAAGAGACTTGCGAAAATCCTCATATAGCTTATAAATAAATAATATTGCCACAAGCCCTCATTGACCAAATACTGTATTGGCTACAACTAGATTGTTTATACCTAAAAAATTGCAGCAGTCTATTATCATTACTGTTTTCTTTTCCTATACTAAAATTTACCTAGGCTAGGATACCATCTATCCCTATTTCTACCAGCCCGGGTATTAAAATATCCAAACAATAACACCATATTTTTACTTGGGATCCTGTCTATTTGCTCCTGTAACTGTAAGCAATATTCATGTGAGTAACAGTAATATCTGTTATTCGGTTCTACAGCGGTATAAACTACAATAACCAATACCTTGTAGTTTTTTGTCATAAATTGAACGATTAGTCATAAATTGAACGATTATTATTCTATTATTAATACCGCCTCAGCCTAAACAAGCCGCAGAAACTTTCTTATTTACCATGAGCCCTGCTGCCTTTCTGTGCACCCCATCCATCCTGTCTGAGTAAAAATTCCACAATAAATAATTTCGTGTTTCCTACCCCTGGGATGTGAGTTTCTGAAACTTCTGAATAAGTTTAAATAAGTTCTAAATAACAGAAACTTAAGAGTAACTGAAAGCAACAATTATATGAAGTTCTTAGAAACTTACCCGCACAGGAATTGAGTGAATTTTTTATTTTTTTTTTTCAGCTAAACTTTTTCCTCATCCCCATAAGATAAGAAATAACCGAAATAATTATTCCTGTTTATTTTTAGATATTTGAGAAGTTCTATAGGTTTAATTAATTCGTTTATACAGAGGTGACTAGATGTGCTACGGGCAGGAAGCGAAGGGAGCCACAATATATCTGGTTACTCGGTAAAAACTTACCGTGAAGCAAAGTCATGGCGCGAGTATACATTCCGTAATATAAGACCAATTACTGTAAAAACTTACCGTGAAGTAAAGTCATGGTGTGCGAGTATACATTCCTTAATATAAGACCAATTAGTGCTATTACCTCAGGTTAAATTATCTCAACTCACAAATAAATTTCATTGATGGCATCATCACCCGAGTAAAAAATTGACAAAAAATATCGTAAGTTTACGGACCAATTAAGCCCAAATTAATTGATTGGTATGTTTGATAGTTCTTAATACTGAGTAGTCCACAATTGTAGGCACGTCGCCACTTTTCATCATAAGAAACCTGAGCTGAAGTGGACTGTAGCGCTGAATTGCGCTACGTCCAGCTCGTTTCCTGTGCACATTCCTGGCAAAATTAAACTTCCATTCCATTACACATAAATGGAAGATAAAACTACAGTTAAATTACTCATTACACATCTAAAAGTGGGTGGTGTCTTTAAAAATCCCAACCCCTCTCCACCAGTCGAAAGGATCTTCCCCAA
Source organism: Artemia franciscana (assembly GCF_032884065.1). Lineage (NCBI taxonomy): Eukaryota > Metazoa > Arthropoda > Branchiopoda > Anostraca > Artemiidae > Artemia > Artemia franciscana. The sequence goes on along the minus strand of NC_088869.1, from coordinate 20,795,388 downwards.
AAATACTTTAACTCTAGTTAGGTTTTCGGCTATTTCTTATCTTATGGGGATAAGGAAAAGTTTAGCTGAAATAAACAAATCAAAGAAAAATAGCTCGATTCATGCGTGGGTTAATTTCTAACAACGTCATATGATTGTCACTTTCAGTTACTCTTAAGTTTCAGTCAAGTTCAGTTACGCTTAAGTTTAAGCAAAATACAACAAAAAATTAATCATTATTGAATTAATAATAAAAACTGGTCATTGTCTTTATGAAAAAAATGCTCGATCATAAAGTTTTAATTGCTTCTTTATAACAGCAGCCTTTGAACCTGAATCCCTTCACTTGAGAAGCACGATCGCATGTACCGCTATACCGTCATAAGGTACTAATGCCTTGGATTTATTTGAAATGTGACTATTAAAATCTATTATCACAGCTGATGTCAGTTTAAATCACACTCAATGGACATAAGTATGTTTTACAAATTATGTTAGCCTATGAATTTCAGTGCAATTAGCCCAAAAATTAATAAGCATTAATGTCAATCACTGTTACTCTGAGTTAGGTTCCATATGACAGCAGGCTTTGAACCTGAATCCCTCCACTTAAGAAGCACGGCCGCATTCGCTATACCGTCATAACGTGGATTTATTTGAAATGTGACTATTGAAATCTATTATCACAGCTAATGTCAGTTTAAATCACACTCAATGGACAGATGTATGTTTTACAAATTATCTTAGCCTGTGAATTTCAGTACAATTAACCTAAAAATTAATAAGCATTAAGGTCAATCACTGTTACTCTGAGTTAAGTTCCTTATGACAGTAGGCTTTGAACCTGAATCCCTTCACTAAAGAAGCACGACCGCATCCGCTATACCGTCATAAGGTACTTATACCTTGGATTTACTTGAAATGTGACTATTAAAATCTATTATCACAGTTGATGTCACTTTCAATCACACTCAATGGACATAAGTATGTTTTACAAATTATGTTAGCCTGTGAATTTCAGTATAATTAGCCTAAAAATTAATAAGCGTTAAGGTCAATCACTGTCACTCTGAGTTAAGTTCCTTATGACAGTAGGCTTTGAACCTGAATCACTTAAGAAACACGGCTGCATCCGCTATACCGTCAAAAGGTACTTATGCCTTGGATTTATTTGAAATGTGACTATTAAAATCTATTATCACAGCTGATGTGAGTTTAAATAACACTCAATGGACAGAAGTATGTTTTACAAGTTATGTTAGCCTATAAATTTATCATCAAGCTTCCCCCAAAATAAACATGGCTGCAGCAAAGAATCAATTGAAATAAAGAGAATTGCGAAAATCCTCACAAAGCTTATAAGTAAATAATATTACCACAAGCCTTCATTGATCAAATTACATAAAAAAAACTGGTTTTTCTAACTGAAAGTCAGGAGCGACATTAAAACTTAAAACGAACAGAAATTACTCCATATATGAGATGGGTTGTCCCCTCCGCAATCCCTCGCTCTTTATGCTAAAGCTTTTAATTGTCTTAAAAAGCAGAATTGTGGTAAAGAGTCAAACTTTAGCGTAAAGAGCGAAGGATTGCGGAGGGGACAACCCATTTCATATACGGAGTAATTTCTGTTCGTTTTAAGTTTTAATGTCGCTCCTTACTTTCGGTTAGTTCGGTAACTAGTTTTTTTATGTAATTTCTGAGCGTTTTTGAATTAATGCATGTTTGATTTTGGCTCTCCACACATAAATTATTAAAATGAAATTTACATTTTAATTCCTTTTTTGGCTAAAGGGCTTTCTCTTAGTTCTGATCAGACAATTTTGAGAAATATGGGGTGGGGAAGGAGGCCTAGCTGCCATGCCATTTTTCGGTTACACAAAAAGGCAACTATTAATTTTAATTTTTAACGAATTTTTTTATTAGTAAAAAATATACGTAACTTAAGAATTAACTTACGTAGCAAACTTTTATATTCTTAAATTTTTTTATGTATATGAGGGGGTTTGTACCCTCGTTAATACCTCGCTCTTTACACTAAATCGTAAGTTTTGTGCCGATTCTTTAAGAATGACCCCTGAATCAGAAAGGCCGTAGAATAAATAGTTGAAATTACTAAAAATACTTTAGCATAAAGAGTGAGGTATTTATCTCCTCCTAAATACCTCGCTCTTTATGCTAAAGTATTTTTAGAACCCCTTATATGCGTAATAATCTCTGTTCGTTTTAAGTTTCAATGGTACTCCTTACTTTCAATTGAAAGAATTTTTCCATGTTTATTTTTTAATTTTTTTATAGTAATTTTAGAAAATCCTGCGCCCTTTTCATTGAATTTCTGTTCCCCCATGACATATTTCTCCAAGGAAAGCTCCTCCCACATAGCAACCTCCCCTCAACCCCACCCCCAAAACCAAAAAAAAAAATCCCCTGAAAACGACTGTACATTTCCCAATAACCATTATTATATGTAAACACTGGTCGAAGTTTGTAACTTGCAGCCCCTTCCCCAGGGACTTTGGGGGAGTAAGTCATTCCCAAAGACATAGTTATAATGGTTTTTGACTTTGCGGAACAAAATAGATATCTCAAAATTTTGATCTGTTGACTTTGGAGAAAATATGAGCGTGGGAGTGGGCCTAGGTGCCCTCCAATATTTTCGGTCACTTAAAAAGGGCACTAGAACTTTTCATTTCCGTTAGAATGAGCCCTCTTGCAACATTCTAGGACCCCTCGGTCGATACGATGACCCCTGGGAAAAAAAAAACAAACAAACAAATAAACACGCACCCGTGATTTGTCTTCTGACAAAAAATACGAAATTCCACATTTTTGTAGATAGGAGCTTGAAAATTTTGCTCTAGGGTTTTCTGATACGCTTAATGTGATGGTGTGATTTTCGTTAAGATTCTGTGTCTTTTAGGGGGTGTTTTCCCCTATTTTCTAAAATAAAACAAATATTCTCAGGCTCGTAACTTTTGATGACAAAGACCAAATTTGATGAAACTTATATATTTAAAATCAGCATAAAAATTCGATTCTTTTGATGTATATTTTAGCATCAAAATTCCGTTATTTAGAGTTTCGTTCACTATTGAGCCGGGTCGCTCCTTACTACAGTTCGTTACCACGAACTGTTTGATACTGTATTGGTTATAACTAGATTATTATGCCTAAAAAATTGCAGCAGTCTATTGTCATTACTGTTTTCTTTTCCTACACTATAATTTACTTAGGCTAGGATACCATCTATCTCTATTTCTACTGACCTGGCCATTAAAATCTCCAAATAAAACACCATATTTCTATTTAGGACCCTTTCTATTTGCTCCTGTTACTGTAAGTAAAATTTAATTGAATCACAGCAATCTCCGTTTATTCGATTCTACAGTGGTGTATACTACTATAATCGATACCTTGTATTTTTTAGTCATAAATTGAACGAATAGTATTCTATTATTAATAACGCCTCAGCCTAAACTAGACTTAGGAACCTTCTTATTTACCAATGAACCCTGCTCCCTGTCTTTGTACCCCATCCATCCTGCCTGAGTAAAAAATTCTACAACACATAGTTTCGTGTTTCCTACCTCTGGGATATGAGTTTCTGAAACTCCTAAATAAGTCCAGTTCGAATCGTCCGAATTCGTTCGTCAAAATGTCGATACAGTGGTTATTTTTAACGTCATAATATTACGTGCTCAAATTTTCATATTCTTTAAATCATTGAAATTATTTTGATCCCCTCCTCCTCCTGTCGAAAAGATCTTCTCCAAAAATACATTAACACTTATTAGGTTTCAAGTTATTTCTCATCTTATTGACGAAAAAATGTTTGGCTGAAATTTAAAAAAAAAATCAAAAAAGAAATCACTCGATTGCTGTGCGAGTACGCTCCTAACAATGTTCTATGATTGTTACTTTCAGTTACACTTTCAAAGTTTAAGCAAAATGCTGCAAAAAAATTAATCATTGCAGAAATCTATATAGATAAAAATAAGTTGTATGGATTTTTGTATGTTTTTCGACTGACGCCATTGCAAGGATTGAGTATTGTGACGTCATGTATGTATTGGGTATGTTTCTATATGACGTCATTGTAAGTTGACGTCAATATGAGTAAATAAGGCTGTGTATATGACGTCATTATTAGTAAGTAAGGCTTGCGATTCAAAGAGAATATTTATTATAAATCCTACAATGGCAGAAGAAACAGCCGAAGAATCAAATCGTGCGAGAAATTTTAGTATAAATCCTACAATGGCAGAGGAAACAGCCGACGAAGCTGGTAAAAGATTTAATGTCAAAGGCTTGCGTCTAAAAGAGAAAGTAAAAAAAGAAACCGTGCCAAGGAGTCACAAGAGCTATATACTTATGACATAATCCTTATGATATCTATATATATAAAAATAGGTTGTATGTGTGTTATGTCTGTCGAGTGACGTCATGTCATCATGTCGTCATGTCGTCATAAAGTTAGTTGTCGTCATGTTTGTTATGACGATGACGTCATTAAAGGTATTTAAGAAATTTGTTCAAAGACAAATTTGTAATTGTAAAAAGATCGCGGACGGAAAAATGTTTAATTGTAAAATGACTGAAGAGCCTACAATGGCAACAGCCGAGGAAGCTGCTCAAAGAGTCTATGCCAAAAAACTTGCTGCTGATAGAGAAAGTAAGAAAAGAAAGCGGGCCGAGGAATCACAAGAACAGCAAGAAAACAGGCTTGCGGCTGATAGAGAAAGTAAGAACAGAAAGCGTGTCATAGAATCACAAGAGCAACGTGAAAACAGGCTTGCGGCTTCAAGAGATAATGCCAGATTAGAAATCTGCAATTTCCGTCAACGAAGGCGTGTCGAGGAACTACCAGAGCAACGCGAAACCAGACTTGCTGCAAAAAGAGAAAGGGAAAAAAGAAGGCATGCCGAGGAACTACAAGAGCAACATGAAACCAGACTTGCTGCTAAAAGAGAAAGTGAACAAAGAAGGCGTGCCGAGGAATCACAAGAGCAACGTGAAAACAGGCTTGTGGCTTCAAGATATAATGCCAAAAGAAAGCGTGCCGAGGAGTCACAAGAGCAACGTGAAAATTATCGCATGGCATTCAGGTATAGCCCAGTCGATGATAATAGTAGATGTGTTCAAATCGAGACTATGTCTAAAATTTGTCCCTGCTGCAAGGCCTTGAAATTTAATGGTGAAAGAATGGGAATGTGTTGCACCTCAGAAAAGTTAAACTTCCTCAACTGGCTGCACCCCCAGAGTCATTGAAGACTTTGCTTACTGGAACTACGTCAGAATCTAAGCGTTTTTTATCAAAAATCAGAAAATATAACTCATGTTTCCAAATGACGTCGTTTGGTGCCCAAATCAAAAATTCAGATCAATTTATGCCTACTTTCAAAGTAAAAGGGCAAATTAATCATAGAGCAGGGTCCCTTCTACCCTTCTCAGGCAAGAATCATAAATTTTTATAATTGTACTTCATCAGTGATAGCAATTCTGAATTGAATGCACGTTGCAAAATTTCTCCCGACGTTGAAAAGACACTCGTTTCCCAATTGCAACATCTTTTCCACGAAAATAATAATTTTGTGCGTCTGTTCAAAACAGCCATCGATTTGATGCCTACTGATACGCATAAAATTGTTATTTCCGCTGACAAAACGCCTCCTGGCCAACATGTGCGTAGATACAATGCTCCAACTATCGACAAAGTGGCAATCGTTATGGTCGGTGATCAGTTTTTACCTCGAGATATTATTCTTCATAAGCGAAACGCTCAGTTGGTGAGAATTGCTGAAACTCATCGATGCTACGATGCCCTACAATATCCTATCATTTTTTGGGATGGAGCCGACGGCTATCACTTTAATATTAAATTGATAAATCCAGCCACTAACAAAGAAATGAATAAGAAATGCAGTGCAATGCATTATTATTCCTGAAGAATCAAGACAATTATATTTTAAAATGCCGTCAATTGTTTCACCAATACATCGTTGATATGTATGCAAAAATTGAATCAGAACGTTTGCTGTTTATCCGTCTGAATCAGACCAAGCTCCGCTCTGAACAATACATTCATTTGCGAGATGCAGTTGTAAATGATGGTTATATCACAAACGTTTGAAGATTAACGATTTTACCTTCGTCATATGCTGGCAATCCCCGTCATATGCATGAATATGCTCAAGATGCTATTGCGTATATCTTGGGACGAGATATAGCAGCTTTTAATTCTAGGACAATCGGGGGTTCATAGACATGACATTACGGCCCGTGTCTTCTGGCAAAAGTTGAAATCACTGATAAACTACATAGTAAAACTTGAAGTGTTTGGGTCAGTGCGATGCTGGATGTACTCAGTGGAATGGCAAAAACGAGTATTGCCATAGGCACATATACTAATCTGGCTACATTATAAAATTACTTCTAAGGAATTTGATGATGTGATTTCCGCTGAAATACCTGATGAAAATGCGATTAGGGGTTATATGATATTGTTGTAAAAAATATGATACATGGACCTTGCGGTGCACTGAACGAAAATTCACCATGCAAGGCCAAAGGAAGGTGCACAAAGCAATATCCTTGAATTTTAGTACCCAACACAATTACTGGCAATGATGGTTACCCACAAGATCTACTGAAGATGGCGGTAAAACAGCAATAATAAAGAAGCGTAACGGTACCACCATCGAAGTAGATAACCAGTGGGTTGTTCCATATTCCCCATTATTATCAAAGACATTTAATGCACACATAAACGTTGAATACTGTAACTCCGTAAAGGCAATCAAATACATATGTAAATACGTCAATAAAGGCATTGACATAGCAGTTTTTGGCTTGCAGTCCGAAATCAAAGATATCGACGAAATAGTACAATATCAGGCTGGAAGATACATAAGCAGTAATGAAGCTGTTTGGCGAATTCTTTCATTTCCGATACATGAACGTAGTCCAGCTGTTGTTCACTTAGCGGTACATTTACAGAATGGTCAACGTGTTTCTTTTTTGGAATCCAACGTGCAACAACGAGCCCTGAATCCACCGGATACAAAGTTAACTGCTTTCTTTTCGCTGTTCAAAAATGATTCTTTTGCAAAAAAACTGCTGTATACTGAAGTGCCTTCGTATTACACGTGGAATACTAAAAATAAAGTATTTGAACGTCAAAAACAAGGTAAGTCAGACGACGGCCAACCTACCATCTTCAAAGATACCACGATAGGAAGACTCTACACCGTTCACCCCAATAAACATTAATTCTTCTTTCTACGCTTGCTTTTTGGTGAATGTACCCGGTCCGACGTCCTTTGAGTATTTGAGAACTGTAAACGGTACTATACATGACACTTACTGTAGTGCATGCCAAGCTCTGAATTTATTGGAGAATGACCAACACTGGAATAACTGCATCAATGACGCATGCGAAACGTCAACTCCAAGTCAATTTCGTGCATTGTTTGGAATCATACTAACAACTTGCTCTCCTTCAGCTCCTACAGAGTTATGGGAAAAATATAAATCGAAAATGTCCGAAAATATACTCCATCGAAAACGGTTAGAGACGTCAGATATGACTTTTGATTTTACATCAGAAATTTATAACTACACTTTAGCTATTATAGAAGATTTGTGCGTATGTATGGCAAACAAACCTTTTCAGGATTTGGGAATGCCTTCACCTCATCATACCGCTTCTGTTTCGACATGTGTAGATTTGGATCGTGAACAAAGTTACAGTACGAGTGATCTATTGACGTATAAACATAAATAACATTTCCAAGTTAACGTCGGAACAAAAAGACATTTATGATACGATAATGCATTGTGTCGATAACAACGTTGGAGAAACTTCCTTTTTGGATGCGCCAGGAGGTACTGGTAAAACGTTTGTGATAAAACTGATTCTGGCATCAATTTGATCAAAAAATGATATAGCGTTGGCAATTGCGTCGTCCAGAATAGCCACAACGTTGCTGCCTGGTGGAAGAACTGCTCATTCCGCTTTGAAATTGCCTCTGAATTTGCATTCTACAGAAACTCCCACGTGCAACATTTCCAAATCATCTGGGATGGGTACAGTATTGCAGCAATGCAAACTTATTATTTGGGATGAGTGCACAATGGCATACAAAAAATCGCTCGAGGCTCTGAATCATTCTTGAAAGATTTGCGAGGGAAGTCGAAACCCTTTGGCAGCACATTAATACTGCTTGCGGGAGATTTCAGGCAAACATTACCTATAATATATAGATCAACCCCTGCAGACGAAATGAATGCTTGCCTGAAAAATTCTAATTTATGGGCACATGTAAAGACATTAAAATTAACTACAAATATGCGCGTCCGATTGCTAACGATGACTCTGGTCAAACATTTTCAGATCAATTGCTGGCAATTGGAAACAGAAAGATCCCAGTAGACTCAATTTCAGGACGTATACAACTACCTGCTGAATTCTGAAATTTGGTGACGTCCAAAAATGAATTGATTGAAAAAGTATTTCCGAATATTCTAAACAATTATAAAAATAATAAATGGCTAAGTGAAAGAGCGATTCTTGCACCCAAAAATATAGACGTCCACGAAATCAAAAATATTGTTTTGACCAAGATTCGAGACCAGTCAGTCCTTTACAAGTCAGTCGACACATTTTTGGAACCAAACGAGGCGGTTAATTATCCATCTGAATTTTTAAATTCCGTGGATCTTTCAAGGTTTCCACCACACGTGCTACAACTAAAAATAGGCATACCAATAATATTGTTACGTAACATAAACCCACGAAAGCTTTGTAATGGCATGCGACTTGCCGGAAAAAAACAATGAAAAACGTAATAGAGGCCACAATCTTGACAGGGCCATTTGAGGGTGAGGCTGTTCTTATTCCTCGCATTCCCACGATTCCAACGGATCTGCCTTTTCAATTTAAAAGATTGTAGTTCCCAATTCGATTAGCATTTGCAATCACCATCAACAAAGCTCAAGGTCAATCATTAGAAAAATGTGGCATAGATCTTAATACTGATTGTTTTTCCCATGGACAATTGTACGTTGCGTGTTCGAGGTTCTGTAAACCTGACAATCTATTTATATGCAGCGACAATTGGACAGGGAAGAATGTTGTATATTCGCAAGTTTTACGCAGTTAATTTGGATTGTATCTATCTATCTATCTATCTATATAAAAACGAGTTGTGTGTATGCATGTTTGTTCGTTTTTAAAAAGAGCGTTTGCATATGACGTCATTATAAGTACATAAGGCTTTGTATATGCACAAACAATGGGAAAGCCAAGAATGTTGTATATTCGCAAGTTTTACGTAGTTCAAAACACATATATAAATCTATCTATATTCATAGGTAGTACACAGGGACACAACTACAATGACGCGTAACTAATATGGCGTCAATTAAAATAAAAAGAATTGTGAAAATCCTCACAAAGCTTATAAACAAATAATATTACCACAAGCCCTCATTGATCAAATATGGCATTGGTTATAACTTAACTGTTATACCTAAAATATTGCAATAGTCTATTGTCATTACTGTTTTCTTTTCCTATTCTAAAATTTACTTAGGCTAGGATACCATCTATCCCTATTTCTACCAACCTGGGTATTGAAATCTCCAAATAAAAACACATTTTTCTACCTAGGACCCTCTCTATATGCTCCTGTAACTGTAAGCAAAATTCATGTGAGTCACAGTAGTTTCCGTTATTCGGTTCTACAGTGGCTTATACGACTAATACGAATACCTTGTACCTTTTACTCAAAAATTGAACGATTAGTATTCAATTATTAATACTGCCTTAGCCTAAACAAGACTTAGAAACTTTTTTATTTACCATGAGCCCTGCTGCCTGTCTGTGTACCCCATCCATCCTGCCTGAGTAAAAAATTCTACAACACGTAATTTCGTGATCCTATTCCTGGGATATGAGTTTTTAAAACTCTTAAAGAAGTCCAGTTCGAATCTTCTGAATTCGTTCGTCAAAATGTCGATACGATGGTTATTTTTAACGTTACCTTAACGCTTTTTAGGTTTCAGGTTAATTCTCATCTTATTGAGATGAAGAAAATGTTTAGCTGAAATTAAGAAAAAAAAGCGGGTAGGTTCTTAACAATGGCCTATTATTGTTACTTTCAGTTACTCTTTCAAGGTTTAAGCAAAATGCAGCAACAAAATTTAATCATTGTAGAAATTAATTATAAGAAACAAATAAAATTAAGGTACTTGTACGATATAGCCCCGACCTCTCAACTTGTTCATCCATTGACGCATTGTAGAATCGGTTAATTTTCGTTAGTTTCTTTCAGCTTAGAATGAGACAAGACAAAGAGAAGTGACAGAATAGATGCGAAATATACAAATCAGGCTATATATTTGCATATTTGTGGGGGGGAGGGGGTAAATTATTTGGACAGTGTGAAGTTAAAAAACAATTCTTACCTCATAATACGCAGAATAATTGTACCTAGCAAATTAGGCATGCTGACCCGATACACTTTGCTCCACCTTCCTAATGTGCAAATATATAGCCCAACTTTGTCTCTAAAGTAATATATTTTTATCATACTTAAGTATACTTCATTAGGATTGAGCGTCACAGAAACAAGTTCTACTTAAATTTAATTTGTCTCTAAAGTAATATATTTTTAAGGATTAATTCGGTTTAGTAGCTTTTAAAGATTAATAGCTCATTAAAAGCTATTAGCCCATGAATATTTGGATAATTCAAGAAACATGAATAAAATCCCCACAAAAATGATACGATTGTGACGGAAATTATGCCATGGATCTCAACTTGTATGAGAAACTAAAGCGGGGGCGTAAATTTCTATGGAACAGGGAGGGCAACTACACATCTCAGACCTCGGTTTGTCCCCTTCTTGACCCCAACTTGCCAATCAGCAGAAATTTAGTTTCTTTCAAATTAAATTTGTCTCTAAAGTAATTAAATAAAAAAAACTAGTTTTTATAACTGAAAGTAAGGAGTGACATTAAAACTTAAAACGAAGAGAAATTATTCCGTATATGAAATGGGTTTTCCCCTCCGTAATCCCTCGCTCTTTACGCTAAAGTTTGACTCTTTGCCACAATTCTGATTTTTAAAACAATTAAAAACTTTAGCGTAAAGAGCGAGGGATTGCGGAGGGGAAAACCCATTTCATATGCGGAGTAATTTCTGTTCGTTTTAAGTTTTAATTTCGCTCCTTACTTTCAGTTATAAAAACTAGTTTTTTTATTTAGTTTCTGAACGTTTTTTAATTAATGTATGTTTGATTTTGGCTCTCCACACATAAATTATTAAACGAAATTTGCATATTAATTCCTTTTTTGGCTAAATGGCTTTCTCTTAGTTTTAATCAGACGATTTTAAGAAATAAGTGGTGGGGAAAGCCTAGTTGCCCTGCAATTTTTCGGTCAAGGAGGCACACTCGTGCCTCTATAAAGAGGCGACCCACGACAATGTTAAGCGATCTTCGGTTCCAGTCGTCGCAGAGGGATGGGGAGGGATGCATTTCGTAGCCCGAGCTCCAACTAAGAAACCTGCCAAATTTCATCCCCCTCCAACTTTTCCTTCATGGGGAAAATCTGGCAGAAAGTTTCGACCCGTCAACCCCAGCCCCCCTTTAACGTTGTTCGATCGGGATGAATTTCATAAGTTAAGGTCCCCTAGGGCCCAGGAGCTCATCCGCGAAATTTCAGCTCGATCCGATAACTCCTTCCCTGTTTTCCAGAAACCACGCATAGCCACTTAATGTTCATTTTCTTTTTTTTCCTAGACGCCTACAGGTCACAGCCGACATCGGATCTGGGTGTACGAAGACTCATTCGATGCGGAATTCTCCAAGTAATTTTCCTGGAAAGTTTCGTAGGAAAATCTTAACCCCCCGAAAGTTTCGACCCCCCCAACCCCACCCCCCCTTTTAACGTTGTCCGATCGGGCTGAAATTCACAAGTTAAGGTCCCCTACGGCCCAGAAGCTTATCCGCGAAATTTCAGCTCGATCCGATAACCCCTTCCCTGTTTTCCAGAAACCACACATTAGCTACTTAATTAACGCATTTCTCTCCATAAGAGAAATGTTAATTTGAAATTTTTAAAAGTTATTTAAAATTTATATTTACACACATGCAGGTGGTTAGCTCAGTCGGTAGAGCGTGGGACTTTTAATCCTCTGGTCAAGGGTTCAAGTCCTTTACGGGCAGTTGTTTTTCACAACATCAAAATAAAAGTGTATAATTTTGATAACACCTGGACAGCTTATACATTGAGAGATAACAGAATATTAGCTTCTTATGAGCAAAAGAAACATTTCGGTCATTCTATCTATTTTTTTTCTATTTTATACAATGATTTAAAAGCGGGGGGGGTGGCAGCCACCCAACTTCCTCTCCTAATTCCTGTACGAGGAGTACAGGAATTATTAAATTACATCCACCATGGATTGTAGAAAAACGTACAGAAATAATATGAAAAAAACTTCGTTTTCTTAAAGAGTTAAAGAGCCTGCGTCCCAAAGTCGAACCTTAAAACGTACAGGAATTAGAAGAGGCAGCTGGGGGGCTGCCGCCCCCAAAACCCCCAGCTTTTAAAGACTCTTTTGTACAGGTTTTTTGTTTTTTTGCTAACCCCCCGCTCTTGGCTTCGGAAAGGCCCTCTTTTAATTAACAAAAAATTGAAATGAAAGAATAATGGAATAACTTCGAAAAATGTTAAACACAAGAGGACAGGAGAACTATTGCGCCGAAACTAGTAATTAGTAACAATGAAGTCCCCCCACAAAAAAAAACCTGTACAAAAGAGTCTTTAAAAGCTGGGGGTTTGGGGGGTGGCAGCCCCCCAACTGCCTCTTCTAATTCCTGTACGTTTTAAGGTTCGACTTTGGGACGCAGCCTCTTTAACTCTTTAAGAAAACGAAGTTTTTTTCATATTATTACATAAAAAGGCAACTATAAATTTTAATTTTTAACGAATGTTTTTATTAGTAAATAACATACGTAACTTAAGAATTAGCTTACGTAACAAACTTTTATATTCTTAAATTTTTATTATGTATATGAGGGGGGTTTTACACTCGTTAATATCTCGCTCTTTGCACTAATTCGTAACTTTTGTCCCAATTCTTTAAGAATGACCCCTGAATCCGAAAGGCCGTAGAATAAATAGTTGAAATTACTAAAAATACTATAGCATAAAAAGCGAGGTATTTATCTCCTCCCAAATACCTCGCTCTTTACGCTAAAATATTTTTAGAACCCCTCATATGCGTAATAATCTCTGTTCATTTTTAGTTTCAATGCTACTCCTTACTTTCAATTGAAAAAACTTTTCCATGTTTATTTTTTCATTGTTTTTTTTATAGTAATTTTAAAAAACCCTGTGCCCTTTTGATTGAATTTCTGTTCCACCATGACATATTTCTCCAAGGAAAGATCCTCCCAAATATCTCCCTCCCCTCAACCCCGCCCCCAAAACCAAAAAAATTCCCCTTAAAATGCTGTACACTTCCCAATAACCATTATCAAACAGTTCGTGGTAACGAACTGTAGTAAGGAGCGATCTGGCTCAATAGTAACCAAAACTCTAAAAAATTGAATTTTGATATCAATAGCTACATCAATAGAATCGCATTTTAATGCTGATTTTAAATGTATAAGTTTCATCAAGTTTAGTCTTAGCCATCAAAAGTTACGAGCCTGAGAAAATTTGCCTTATTTAGGAAAATAGGGGGAAACACCCCCTAAAAGTCGTAGGATCTTAACGAAAATGACACCATCAGATTCAGCGTATCAGAGAACCCTACTGTAGAAGTTTCAAGCTCCTATCTACATAAATGTGGAATTTTGCATTTTTTGCCCGAAGACAAATCACGGGTGCGTGTTTATTTGTTTGTTTTTTTTTTTTTTTTTTTCCCAGGGGTCATCGTATCGACCAAGTGGTCCTAGAATGTCGCAAGAGGGCTCATTCTAACGGAAATGAAAAGTTTTAGTGCCCTTTTTAAGTGACCAAAAAATTGGAGGGCATCTAGGCCCCCTCCCACGCTCATTTTTTTCCCAAAGTCAACGGATCAAAATTTTGAGATAGCCATTTTGTTTAGCATAGTCGAAAATCATAATAACTATGCTTTTGGGGATGACTTGCTCCCCCACAGCCCCTGGGGGTGGGTTGCAAGTTACAAACTTCAACCAGTGTTTACATATAATAATGGTTATTGGAAAGTGTACAGACGTTTTCAGGGGGATTTTTTTGGTTTTGGGGGTAGGGTTGAGGGAGGGGGCTATGTGGGAGGATCTTTCCTTGGAGAAATATGCCATGGGGGAAAAAATTCAATGAAAAGGGCGCAGGACGAATCTGAGCCTTTCTCGGAGCATCTCTATTATGGAGTATAATTTGAAAATAACACAACTATACGAGCGATAAAACATATATACCACAACCATGACTCAACTAACGAAAGAACTGCTAAGAGATAACACAACTATAAAGCGAAAACAGGTGAAAACTAACGGGAAAATAAACGAACTAAGAGGTGGAAGGGGCCCAGAGAAAAAATATAATCGTTTTTCAATTTTGAGCCTAACTTCCGCAAAGGAGTAATAATGTCAGAAGCCCCGAAATACCAAATTATTTTCTTTTCAAACAGTTCGTGGTAAGGAACTGTACTAAGGGGCGACCCGGCTCAATAGTAAACGAAACTCTAAAAAACGGAATTTTGATGCTAAAAGATACATCAAAAGATTCGAATTTTTACGCTGATTCTAAATATTAAGTTTCAATTAATTTAGTCTTTGTCATCAAAAGTTACGAGCCTGAGAAAATATGCCCTATTTTGGAAAAAAGGGGGAAACATCCATTAAAAGTCACAGAATCTTAACGAAAATCACACTATCGCATTCGGTATATCAGAGAACTCTATAGCAAAAATTTCAAGCTCCTATCTAAAAAATGTGGAATTTTGTATTTTTTGCCAGAAGACAAATCACGGGTGCGTGTTTATTTATTTGTTCGTTTTTTTTTCCCCAGGGGTCATCTTATCGACCAAGTGGTCCTAGGATGTCGCAAGACGGCTCATTCTAACGGAAATGAAAAGTTCTAGTGCCCTTTTTAAGTGACCAAAAAATTGGAGGGCAAACAGGCTCCCTCCCATGCTCATTTTTTTCAAAAAGTCAACAGATTAAAATTTTAAGATAGCCATTTTGTTCAGCATAGTCGAAAACCATAATAACTATGTCTTTGGGAATGACTTACTCCCCCACAATCCCTGAGGGAGGGGCTGCAAGTTACAAACTTTGACCAGTGCTTACATATAGCAATGGTTATTGGGAAGTGTACAGACGTTGTCATGGGGATTTTTTGGTTTGGGGGGTGGGGTTGATGGGAGAGGGCTTTGTGGGAGGATCTTTCCTTTGAGGAATATGTCACGGGGGAAGAAAATTCAATGAAAAGGGGGCAGGATTTTCTAGCATTACTATAAAAAAAAATGAAAAAATAAACATGAAAACGTTTTTTCAAATGAAAGTAAGGAATAGCATTGAAATTTAAAACGAACAGAGATTATTACGCATATGAGGGGTTCTAAAAATACTTTAGCATAAAGAGCGAGGTATTTAGGAGGAGATAGATACCTCACTCTTGATGCTAAAATATTTTAGTGATTTCAACTATTTATTCTACGGCCTTTTTGATTCAGGGGTCATTCTTAAAGAATTGGGACAAAACTTACGATTTAGTGTAAAGAGCGAGGTATTAACGAGGGTACAAACCCCCTCGTACACATAATAAAAATATAAGAATATAAAAGTTCGTTACGTAAGTTAATTCTTAAGTTACGTATATTTTTTACTAATAAAAACGTTCGTTGAATATTAAAAGTTCTAGTAGCCTTTTTAAGTAACCGAAAAATTGGAGGGCAGCTAGGCCTCCTTCCCCACCCCTTATTTCTCAAAATCGTCTGATCAAAACTAAGAGAAAGCCATTTAGCCAAAAAAAATTAATATACTAATTTCATTTCAATAATTTATGTGCGGAGAGCCAAAATCAAACATGCATTAATTCAAAAACGTTCAGAAATTAAATAAAAAAAAAACTAGTTTTTTTAACTGAAAGTAAGGAGCGACATTAAAACTTAAAACGAACAGAAATTACTCCGTATATGAAATGGGTTGTCCCCTCCGCAGTCCCACGCTCTTTACGCTAAAGTTTTTAATTGTTTTAAAAAGTAGAATTGTGGCAAAGAGTCAAACTTTAGCGTAAAGAGCGAGGGACTGCGGAGGGGACAACCCATTTCATATACGGAGTAATTTCTGTTCGTTTTAAGTTTTAATGTCGCTCCTTACTTTCAGTTAAAAAAACTAGTTTTTTTATTTAATTATATGTAAACACTGGCCGAAGCTTATAACTTGCAGCCCTTCCCCCAGGGACTGTGGGGGAGTAAGTCATTCCCAAGGACATAGTTATTATGGCTTTTGACTATGCAGAACATAATGGCTATCTTAAAATTTTGATCCGTTGAATTTGGGGAAAAATGAGCGTGGGAGGGGGCCTAGGTCCCCTCCAACTTTTTTTGTCACTCAAAAAGGGCACTAGAACTTTTCATTTCCGTTAGAATGAGCCTGCTTGCGACATTCTAGTACCACTTGGTCGATACGATGACCCCTGGGGAAAAAAAAACAACAAACAAATAAACACACACCCGTGATTTGTCTTCTGGCAAAAAATACGAAATTCCACATTTTTGTAGATAGGAGCTTTAAACTTCTACAATAGGGTTCTGTGATACGCTGAATCTGATGGTGTGATTTTCGTTAAGATTCTATGACTTTTAGGGGCTGTTTTCCCCTATTTTTTAAAATAAGGCAAATTTTCTCAGGCTCGTAACTTTTGATGAGTAAGACTAAACTTGATTAAACTTATATATTTTAAATAACATTAAAATTCGATTCTTTTGATGTAGCTATTGATATCAAAATTCCATTTTTTAGAGTTTTGGTTGCTATTGAGCCGGGTCGCTCCTTACTACAGTTCGTTACCACGAACTTTTTGATATATTTTTAACATACTTAGGTATACTTCATTAGGATTGAGCGTCACAGAAACAAGTTCTACTGACAACCTTTGGTTCTACTTCAGGAATATTAGGTCAGGACTATATAATACAAGTACCAAAAGTAATTACAAAAGCTTATCATTTTTTTCATAAAAAATTTATTTTTAAGCATATATTTTTTAGAATTTCTTATCACTTCCTGAGCCCTTTGAGTCAAGAGGCACCGCCATATCCACTGTGCCGTCATAAGGTATTTACTCGTAGGATTTATTGAGAAATTGACTCTTGTAATCAATTAATGCAGCTGACATCAAAATATCTTTTAAGGATTAATTCGGGTTAATAGCTTTTAAGTATTAATAGCTCATTAAAAGCTATTAGCGCATGAATATTTGGATAATTCCAGAAACATGAATAAAATCCAAACAAAAATAATACGATTGTCACAGAAATTATGCCATGAATCTCAACTTGTACGAGAAACTAAAGCGGGGGCGTAACTTTCTTTGAGCAGGGAGGGCAACTATACCTCCCAGACCTCGATTTGTCCCCTTCTTGACCCCAACTTGAAAATCAGCAGAAATTTAGTTTCTTCCAAATTCTTGTCAAAACTAAGACAAACCTGGATAACTCAAGGATTAATTAAAGAATTAACTCTGATTAACAGAACAGATCAACAGAACTTAAGTAAAGCTGATTGTTGTTTGTTTGCATACTGTTATATAATTCTTCTTAGTAGAATTTTATTTTTTTTACGAAAAAAAAAATCAAAATAATAACCAAGAATATTGAAAAGAACTAATGAATATAAATAATGAAAAGAAAAATTAATGTTACCTTGAATGTCCGAAATTCAGTTAATGTGGAAATTCACCGGCGAATGCTCGATATTCCTTTTTCTCTGCTTGAATTTAGTTAGCTCTGAGAGTCAGATTTTCTAGTCTCATGCAACCTATGATGATAAAAGTTGAAGTTAGGTTAGGTTGGATTGTGTTGGTATAGATTCGGTTAAAATTGATTCTGAATATAAGATATGTGTTAATAACCTAACTTAAAATAACGTAATCCAACCTAACCTCGTCTAACCAAACCTAATCTAACCTAGTGCGTTATCATCACATTGCATTAAGTTGAAAAATTTCGACTTAAAATTTAAGTTGAAAAAAAAATTGCATTTAAGTTGAAAAAGTTGACTGGCAACGCTGACTAAATCCAACGAGAAAAAAAATGGACATTCCCCGGTGAATGTCGACATTAACCAATTCATGGTAACATTGATATTAATTCCTGAAAATCTTGGCAATTTCAGATTTATTAATCTTATAAAAGGGAACACGTTTGAAATGTTTTTTTCTTTTTTTTTTACCAAAAATATTTGTTTGGAATTTTAAAAGAGGTTATACAATTAAGTGACGTATATATAAAGACGATTACACGCAGCGAAGAAAAAAGATGAAAAATCTTTCTTGCTGATAACAATTCTAATATCTCTTATGAAGTGATAACAGTATTAATTCAAAAAAAATTGCTACCATAGATATTTGTGACAGACATGGAAATGTCACAAATATGTATAGGTGATAGCAATTTTTCCTCTTCCTAGAACTGATATCAATATGAATACCAAAAATGTTATTGTGGAATTTTAAAAGAGGCTATACAATTAAGTGACGTGTATATTAAGACGATTACACACAGTGAAGAAAACAGATGAAAAGTCTTTCTAGCTGATAACAATTCTACTAGCTCTCCTAAAATGATATCAATATGAATTCAAAAAATTTGCTGTTTTAACTGTAAAACGAGATGTCACAAATATTTATAGGCGATAGCAATTTTTTTCAGTTTTCAAGAACTAATATCAACGTAAATACCAAAAATATTTGTGTGGAATTTTAAAAGAGATTGTACAACTGAGTGACATGTATATTAAGACGATTACACACAGCGAAGAAAAAAGATGAAAATCTTTCTACCTGATAACAATTCCACTATCTCTTCTGAAGTGATAACAGTATGAATTCAAAAGAAATTGCTACTATAAATATTTGTGACGGACAAGGAAATGTCACAAATATTTATAGGTGATAGCAATTGTTTCACCTTTCTAGAACTGATATCAATGGGAATACCAAAAATAATTGTGTTGAATATTAAAAGAGATTATACATAATAAACGGTTCTAGCTGCAAAAACAGTTTATTTTCACTGTCAATAAACTCTCTTTCAGGTGTCATAGGACGCTCTAGCTTGTTTAATATGTCAGAATAATATAAAAAATGAAATTAGAACAAGTTGATCCTAAGAAAGCAACAGCAGTTACTGCTGCTCTTGCAGGAGGAGCTGGTGTACTAGCTGGAGCGATGTCATCGACAGCAGCTTTGGTTTCTTCTAGCTTTACCAATATTATTGACTACTTCTCAGATATTCCAGAAGTTAAACCTAAACTTCCGTGGCCAAAAATTGTGATAAAAGCATTGTCAATTGTAGTGTTGTTGGCAGTGATATGTATCTTGATTATCTTTCGGTATAAAATATTACCATACCTTATTCCAACTCAAAGAGAAGTTGAGCCACCTGTAGAATTTCAAAAACATTTCCAAACGGTGCTTGACGTACTGATTGTATTGTTTACGCTTTGTCTCGTTGGGGGACCAATATTTGAATTTTTAACAATCTTATATGCATTAATAACACTATTTAGTTACATTTTTCTTATAGTTATCTTTTTTGGAATTATCATTGGCGTCCTAAAATTGCAATATGTACCAACAATGACAGCCAAGCTAATTGTATCCCTTCTGATGAATCAGTACAATCCATACCCCGAACAAAAACAATATTCTAGTATGTACTTAGATCTCATTCAATACAATTTAGAGTGTTGTGGAGTTAGTGAGCCAAAAGGAGCGATTGAAAGCTACCAAATTCACTCTGTCTTTTATAGAGATCAGTTGAAAAACTCAAAAAGCTTGGATTTAAAAGTACCAGCATCTTGTTGCAGAAAAGAAGATAATGGCGTAATTATGGCTTGCATAAGGAATGGAGATAACAATAGTACATACACTACTCCATGTGATTCAAATTTGGTTGACATAACTAAAACCCTTCCTACAGTCTATCTTGTTTTGATAATTCCTGTATTATTCTTGTTTTTAGCTCAGGGAGCACAGCCTGAGTACTATGTCTACTTATTCCGCCTTGGAGTAAAAAATGCAGTTTTGTCGTGTAGAACCATAATAGCGTGGCCCTTGTGCTGCTTTTGCTTTAGTAGGGTTGACTATACAAATTTGTGGGAGAATATAAGAACTGAAAATCCGTTTGGAAACCCTTTTATCTTTACGAAAGATGAACATGATAAGATTTTAAAACCAATTCCGCTTGAGGACTACAGGGAATTGTTACTTGGGACAACTAAAGAAGTTGAAAGTATCGCTTAGAAGTTCAGTGCTTGGTAAGGGCAAAGGGTCCTCAAAAATTATGTTTGGGGAAAAAAATCAGAAGAGCAAAATTGTCCTTTCCTGTATGTTATCTCCTCCAAAAAACAGTAATCTATTTTTTATTAAGATTATTTTTACTGAGAGCTTGAAACTTTTATCAAGACTGTTGAGTCAAGAGACTCCATTAGGCCCAGAGGACCCGAAAACTGTTTTTCTGATTAGACAGGGCTCTTAATTTGTTTATTTAGTACGATAATTGACTTCGAATATTCTTGATATTTGATTCCAGATAAAATACTGAATGAGTTGGGACGCGCAAAAACCGTGTCTCAAATTTATTCTTGCTAATTAGTAGGAAATTGCCATTCATAATTTTTTTGGTTTAACAGATCCCTTGGACTGAAACTAAATTTGAAACCTACTTTGGCTGCATACGTTTGTAAACCCCTAAAATATACCAAAAGCTCATTTTCGTTTGACGGGTTCAAAAGTTATGCTGCATGTTAAGATGCAGGTAGACATGGCAGGCAAACCTCAATGAAACAAGAAATATTTTGGATGCAGGCTTCGCCTATATTGCAAACTTAAAAGTGGAAAAATGAATAACGTTGTCTCAGATTTGCTTAGACTTACAGGGTATGCAAATAGAAAGTAGGAAACCGATAACTGCAAACAAAACCACATCGAACCGTAAAGTTAATCTTAAATCTTATACCCTGGATCCACACCAAATTAAAACACAGAGATATCCCTTCAGTAAATAGCACAGAATAATATGCGAAAAGATAAACCTTCACAAAATTTCATAGAAAGCTTTAAGAAGGAGTATACTCTCACAACAAAGCACAGAAGGCTTTAAAAGCAGTTTTATTCCTGACTGCTGCAATACAGATGGGAACTTAACTCTTATACCCACCACACTCGAGTTCATGGTCTGATAGAACCAGTTTCTTTTGTTAGTTTCATTCAGCTTAGTGTGAGAACCACAAAGACGAGTAACAGATTAGACGGAAAATATATAATTTGAGCCATGCAATTGTACATTATGGGGGCATTATATGTTGTATTTGTAAAAAAATATGATACTATTTCTAAAGTATTATATTTTCGTCATACTTTGGTATATTTTATTAGAATTAACCTAACTCACTTCTTGAGTGTAGTAAGTTGAGTTGATTAAGTTCCCTAGACATACACCCCCCCCCATAATAAGTTCCGTTTCCATGGAAACTCCTTCATTACTTAGTTGTTACCGCTTTTTTTGAGTAAACCATAGGGAAAACCATACTCTCAAAACATTACATAGACAGATATGCGGAAAGCAGACTTTATACCACAGCTATAGTGAAAGGCTATTTAATTATAAGAGTTCTGTGAATTTCTAAGGAGTTTGATTTTTTGGAAAAGATTTATAAGTCTTACTTGCCAAAATTACATCTGGGCTTATGTAAAAAAAATTCATATGTGTACACGTGTTTTCCCCTTCAACCATGAACGTGTAATAAATAAATAACATTTTTTATTAATAATCAAATAGCTAATATCATTATTTATAACTAATATAAAAAATTACTAATAAAAAAAATAATAAGAAACACTAATATAAAATAACTAAACAACTAAATAATTAATAATAAAAAATAACTAATTTTGTAATAAATAATGTTATGATCAAAGAATTTTTCTTTTATCATGCTTGATCTTGTTTGGAAAAGTGTTTAGAGCATTGAAAAGTTCACACTAACAGCATAGAGTAGCACCCTAAACATGAAAACCCCTGTTTTAGGTTGTATAAAGATTCCCCTCCTTCTTTCTTTCAACCCCGATTTTTATTTAAAGGCTAAAGTACCAATAGCCTGCACCACAACTACAATCTATTTACCTTTCATTTTGAAATAGCGATAGCTTGACTCATCCCCATTAATGGGTTAAACACTTATTCTTATGCATTTCCTATAGCATTTAGGTTTCATAAAAAAAACAACTTATAACTAAACCTTGACCCCCCCCCCCTTCCTCGCCTATATGGAGCACTGTGCCTCCATTTAGATAATAGTTCGCATTTCCTTTCTTTTCAAATCTTACCTTCTATTTGAATTTTAAAACTAGTAGGCTAACATGCGCAAAAGCGCTAACTTGTTTTGCAATATATTCATATCATATTTTTAATTTTACCATGAGAGGGGAATATTCCCTTCTACTGCTTACGAATTCGAAAAATTACGGATGGTAGAAAATAGATTTTCCATGGAAAAGTCTTACGCCCTCTTTGCTATCCCCTTTCTTCCCCGATCTGCTAAATTTGGACTTTTTTGAATCTCTTTTTTATTGCCCCTTCCTTTTTCTCTAATGGTTATTTTTATTTTTTTTATTTTTGACATGTTTCTTTTTCTCTGTTCCACACCCCCCCCCCTCCGTTATTCACATAATTTGAATTACTACCTACCCTACTCTCTTCGAGCGAGCAGTATGTATGTATTTTTTCTCGATTATGTAGATAATGCTTTAGGAAAATTGGCACACTAGGATTTTTTTGGCCTGAATAGCTGATCTAGACAGGTTCTGACATTGAAAAAATTGCGCTTAGTCTTAATTTTGAAAAAAAGATTTGTTTAATATAAATGACGTCACATTTATATTGATATAAAGAGTAACTCACTTCATCATTTCCTGGGATGATCGTACCATTTTCGGTATCTATGAGGAAAGTTAAAATACATGAGATGACGAATGATTCAGAATAACTAAAAGTTAATGCTTATTGGGGCTAAAGAACGGAAAACCGCGCAATTAGATGAACATCAACCTGGACGGCGAGAGTCAAAACGTATCAAAACTGAAAATGATACTGATGATGATTGGGTTTGGGATTTTGACTTGGATAAGGTCATCAATGCCTACCAGATTTTAGTTAAAAAAAACAGAGGTTCGGCGATATGTATTTACGCCTGAAAAATAAAGAAGAAAAAGAAAACTGAAACTAAAAATTTAAAAACTGGGAATTGCTTAGATATTTCAAAATATTTTGACAATAGATTAAAGTAATTCGAAAACCTTAAAACAGATACTTAAAATTTTGAGGTTTATTATAAATTGTTGAGCTTTAGCATGCTTGGAACGTGAAGATGTTTCCAACTGTCAATGTTAGAATGAACATTGACCGACAGAATTTACGATTGCTATATGTCTACGATTGCTATATGTCACTTGGTTAATACCAAGTGCCATAAAAAGGTAAAAAACTAAAAAGAAAAAAAAATCTAAAAAAACTAAAAAAGCTGCAAAACTAAAAATAATTAAAACTAAAAAAGAAACTATATCTATATCAATATATATAAAAATAAGTTGTATGTCTGTTGACTGACGTCATGTTTGTGTGTCGACTGATGTCATGTTTGTCGACTGACGTCATTATGAGGATTGAGCATTATTCCGTCATGAAGTTGTTTGTCGACTGACGTCATGTTTGTCGACTGACAAAATTACAGACCGGGACACCGGGACACAAATGGTGACCGGGAAACAAGGAATATAAATGACGAACGGGACACTCAAAGAGAAATTACAGAATGGGACACCGGGACACAAAAAACGACCGGGACACAGGGAATGTTCGATTAGCAATCACCATCAACAAAGCTCAAGGACAATCATTAGAATAATGAGGTGTAGATCTGAATACGAATTGTTTTCACCATGGACAATTATATGTTGCATGTTCAAGAGTCGGTAAACCTGACAATCTATTTATATGCACAGACAATGGGACAGCAAAGAATGTTGTATATTCGCAAGTTTTATGTAGTTAAAAACATATATATATATCTATCTATATTCACCGGTGGTACACAGGGACACAACTACAATGGCGCTTAACTAGTATGGCGCGTAAAAAGCTAAAAAAAGAAAGAACCTAAACAGAAAAAACTTTAAAAAAGCAAAAAAATAAAAAAGGTGAAAAACTAAAAAAAAAGCTAAAAAATAAAAAGAGCTGCAAAACTAAAAAAAAAGAAAACTGAAAAAGAAACTATATCTATGTATATAAAAATAAGTTGTTTGTAGGCATGTTTGTTTGTTTGTCTGTGGGTTTGCATATGACGTCATTATAAGTATATAAGGCTTTGTATATGACGTCATTATAAGATGACAATACAGATCGGGACGCCGGGACACAAATGACGACTGGGACACAGGGAATATACAACTACAACGGGGACGCCGGGGGCACAAGGGGATATATAAATTACGACGGGGACACATATATTTATATTCACAGGTGGGACACAGGGACACAACTACAATGGTACGTAACTAATATGGCGCGTAACGACTTACGCAAGCGGGGGGGCTTGGGAGCGCCCCCCCCCCCCCAACAGCTGGTAAGTATATAAGGCTTTGTATATGACGTCATCATAAGATGACACTAAGACCGGGACACCGGGACACAAATGACGACCGGGACATAGGGAATATAAATGACAACCGGGACACTCAAAGAAAAATTACAGACCAGGACACAAATGACGAGAGGGACACCGGGACACAGGGAATATAAATGGACACAGGGAATATAAAGGACGACCGGGACACTGAAAGAAAAATTACAGACCGGGACAAAAATGACGACCGGTACACCGGAACACAGGGAATATAAGTGACGACCGGGACACTCAAAGAGAAATTACAGACTGGGACACCGGGACACAAATGACGGTCAGGACATCTATATATCTTCTATATATATTAAAATAAGTTGTATGTGTGTTATGTCTGTCGAGTGACGTCATTTCTTCATGATGTTAGTTGTCTTCATGTTTGTTTTGACGATGACGTCATTAAAGGTATTTAAGAAATTCGTTCAAAGACAAATTTTTAATTGTAAGAAGATCGTGGACGGAAAAATGTTTAATTGTAAAATGACTGAAGAACCTACAATGGCAACAGCCGAGGAAGCTGCTCAAAGAGTTTATGCCAAGAAACTTGCTGCTGATAGAGAAAGTAAGAAAAGAAAGCGTGCCGAGGAATCACAAGAACAGTAAGAAAACAGGCTTGGGGCTGATAGAGAAAGTAAGAACAGAAAGCGTGCCGAGGAATCGCAAGAGCAACGTGAAAACAGGCTTGCGGCTTCAAGAGATAATGCCAGATTAGGAATATGCAATTTCCGTCAACGAAGGCGTGTCGAGGAACTACCAGAGCAACGCGAAACCAGACTTGCTACTAAAAGGGATAGTGAAAAAAGAAGGCGTGCCGAGGAATCACAAGAGCAACGTGAAAACAGGCTTGCGGCTTCAAGAGATAATGCCAAAAGAAAGCGTGCCGAGGAATCACAAGAGCAACGTGAAAATTATCGCATGGCATTCCGGTACAGCCCAGTCGATGATTATAGTAGATGTGTTCAAATCGGGACTATGTCTAAAATTTGTCCCTACTGCAAGGCCTTGAAATTTAATGGTGAAACAATGGGAATGTGTTGCACCTCAGGAAAAGTTAAACTTCCTCAACTGACTGCACCCCCAGAGCCATTGAAGACTACTTACTGGAACTACGTCAGAATCTAAGCGTTTTTTATCAAAAATCAGAAAATATAACTCATGTTTCCAAATGACGTCGTTTGGTGCATTAATACAAAAGAAGAAGAAAAAACTAAAAAAGGTAAAAACTAAAAAAAAAACTAAAAAGAAAATACTGAAAAAACTAAAAAAGGTAAAAAACTAAAAAAAACTTAAAAAAAGGTAAAAAACAAAATAAAATAAAAAAAAATAAAAAAAAGGTAAAAACTACAAAAAAACTAAAAAGAAAAAAAACTAATAAAAAAGCTGAAAAAATTAAAAAAAGGAAAAAAACTGAAAAATAAAGGAGAAAAAGAAAACTATAAACCGGGACACAGGGAATATAAATGACGACCGGGACACTCAAAGAAAAATCACAGACTGGGACACTGGGACACAAATAACGACCGGGAGATATAAATGACGACCGGGACACTCAAAGATAAATTACAGACCGGGACACAAATGACGACCGGGACAAAGGGAATATAAATGACGACCGGGACGCTCAAAGAGAAATTACAGACTGGGACACTGGGACACAAATGACGACCAGGATACTGGGAATATAAATGACGACCGGGACACAGGGACACAACTACAAGGGGGATGCCGGGAGCACAGGGGGATATATAAATGACGACGGGGACACACGGAATGTTCGATTAGCAATCACCATCAACAAAGCTGAAGGGCAATCATTAGAATAATCAGGTATAGATCTGAATACGGATTGTTTTTCCCATGGACAATTTTATGTTGCATGTTCAAGAGTTGGTAAACCTGACATTCTATTTATATGCACAGACAATGGGACATCGAAGAATGTTGTATATTCACAAGTTTTACGTAGTTAAAAACATATATATATATATATATATATATATATATATATATATATATATATATATATATATATATATATATATATATATATATATATATATATATATATATATATATATATATATATATATATATATATATATATATCTTTCTATATTCACAGGTGGGACACAGGGACACAACTACAATGGCGCGTAACTAATATGGCGCGTAACGACTTTCGCACGTGGGGGGGGGGCTTGGGGGGGCGAAGTGCCCCCACCAACTAGGTGTTGGGTCGGCGCGAAGCGCCACCCTAACAGCTAGTATAAAAATAAGTTGTTTGTTTGTGTGCATCTCTTGACTGACGTCATTTTTGTGTGTCGACTGACGTCATGTCTGTCGACTGACGTCATTATAAGGATTGAGCATTATGCCGTCATGAAGTTGTTTGTCAAATAACGTCATGTTTGTCGACTGACGAAATAACAGACCAAGACACCGGGATACAAATGACGACCGGGACACCGGGACACAGGGAATATAAATGAAGACCAGGACACTCAAAGAGAAATTATAGACTGGGACACCGGGACCCAAATTACGACCGGGACACAGGGAATATAATTGACGACCTGGACACAGGGACATAACTACAACGGGGTCACCAGGGGGCACAGTGGGGGGGGGATATATAAATGACGACCGGGTCTGTGGGAATCTTTGATTAGCAATCACCATCAACATAGCTCAAGGGTAATCATTAGAATAATGAGGTATAGCTCTGAATACGGATTATTCTTCCCATGGACAATTATATGTTGCATGTTCAAGAGTTGGTAAACCTGACACCCATTTATATGCACAGACAATTGGACAGCGAAGAATGTTGTATATTCGCAAGTTTTACGTAGGTAAAAACATATATATATATATATATATATATATATATATATATATATATATATATATATATATATATATATATATATATATATATATATATATATATATATATATATATATATATATATATATATATATATATATATATATATATATATATATGTATATATATATATATATATATATATATATATATATATATATATATATATATATATATATATATATATATATATATATATATATATATGTATATATATATATATATATATATATATATATATATATATATATATATATATATATATATATATATATATATATATATATATATATATATATATATATATATATCTATATTCACAGGTGGGACACAGGGACACAACCACAATGGTGCGTAACTAATATGGCGCGTAACGACTTACGCACGTGGAGGGGGGCTTGGGGGGGCACGAAGCGCCACTCCAACAGCTAGTTTATATATATATATATATATATATATATATATATATATATATATATATATATATATATATATATATATATATATATATATATATATATATAGATTTATTAGAATTCTTATCACTTCCTGAGAATACATGAGCCCTTTGAGTAAAGAGGCACCGCCATATCCACTGTGCTGTCGCAAGGTATTTACTCGCAGGATTTATTGAGGAATTTACTCTTGTAATCAATTAATGCAGCTGATATCAAAATCTCTTTTATAGAGCTTTCTGATGGTAAAGTGATTACTGTCAAAGAGGCATCTCAAGTTGATACTCTCTATCAGTTAATTACAGCTCATCCAAGTCCATCCAAGCCCCTCCCAGGACTGAAATAAATCATTTCTCATTTTTCAGCTCTGTTTTGTAAATTTATTTATGATTTAATAGTTTTTCTTATGGTTGCATAATGTTGTTTATTATTTTTATTCCCTTTGAACCTAGTAGTTTATTATTGTCTTTGTTCTTGCAGTTGTTTTCTCTATTGTTGCCTATATGTCTTACCTTTCAATCCACCCTCTCTTACTTCAGCCTGCTTGTATGGATATTGTGTTCATTTGTAAAGTTGTTGTATAAATTTGTCATGTGTAGTATATATGGGTGGTTTCTCCTTTCTTTTGAATTCATCTATTCTTAATTCAGTTATATTTGATCAACCAAGTAGTGCTGGTAGACAAGAGGCACACACTTTTGACCCTCTCCTTGAATCTATGGTTAGTTCTAGCTGCAATTATCACACCACCATTGATTATTGTGATAACATTTTGCCCTCACTCTCTTCAAATAGTTGCTTTAATGTATTTTGTTTGAATGTGCGTGGAATAAGAGATAAGTGGGACAGTCTTAAATCGTATTTGTGGTCTAATAATTCTTGCCCTTTTGATGTCATAGGCTTGACAGAAACATGGTTATCTGATAATGATAATTTTACAGCTTATGATATGGATGGTTATATGGCTATTCATGTCCCTAGAATGGTAACAAAGTGTTCTGGGGGTATTTCTTTGTTTATAAAATCTAATATTGAATTTTGTAGAAGATCTGACCTTGAATCCTTGTTTACATCAGTGGTGTCTAATAGGACAGTTTATTCTATTGTCCTTGATCTGAAAAGCCAGTTTGCATGTGATACTGTTTGTTTGTTTTATAAGCCCCCTCCTTTTCCAACACATCTGTTCTGTGATTTGCTTGATCAGCTTTCCGGTGTGGGGACTTTCTCTAAAAAACGAATTTGTGTTTTGGGAGACTTTAATTGCAATATGTTAAATGTTGGATCAAATGATGAATGTGACCATCTTTTTGATGTATTTTCTTCTTCAGGGCTACTTCCTTCAATTTTTTTTCCTTCTCGTGTTGACCCTTCAAGAAATTCTGCCACTTTAATCTATCTATATAAAAATAAGTTGTCTGTCTGTGTGTCTGTCTGTGGATCAGGTGACGTCATGTTTCTGTGTTGACTGACGTCATGAAATTAGTTGTCGTCATTTTCGCTATGACGGTGACGTCATTCAAGATATTTAAGACATATGTTCACGTAGAAATCTATTAATGTTTAAGTTTAAAATGACTGATGAACTTACAATGGCAAAAGCCGATGAAGATGCTCAAAGAGTCTATGCCAAAAAACTTGCTGCTGATAGAGAAAGTCAGAAAAGAAAGCGTGCCGAGGAATCAAAAGAACAGCAAGGAAACAGGCTTGAGGCTGATAGAGAAAGAAAGAACAGAAAGCGTGCCGAGGAATCAAAAGAACAGCAAGGAAACAGGCTTGAGGCTGATAGAGAAAGAAAGAACAGAAAGCGTGCCGAGGAATCAAAAGAACAGCAAGGAAACAGGCTTGAGGCTGATAGAGAAAGAAAGAACAGAAAGCGTGCCGAGGAACTACCAGAGCAACGCGGAAGCAGACTTGCTGCTAAAAGAGAAAGTGAAAAAAGAAGGCGTGCCGAGGAATTACAAGAACAGCAAGAAATCAGGCTTGCTGCTGATAGAGAAAGTAAGAAAAGAAAGCGTGCCGAGGAATCACAAGAACAGCAAGAAATCAGGCTTGCTGCTGATAGAGAAAGTAAGAAAAGAAAGCGTGCCGAGGAATCAGAGCAACCTGAAAGTTATCGCCTGGCATTCAGGTACAACCCAGTCGATGATTATAGCTTGAGTAGATGTGTTCAAATCGGGACAATGTCTAAAATTTGTCCCTATTGCAAGGCCTTGAAATTCAATGGTGAAACAATGGGAATGTGTTGCGCCTCAGGAAAAGTTAAACTTCCTCTATTGGCTGCACCACCAGAGCCATTGAAGACTTTCCTTACTGGAACTACGTCCGAATCTAAGCGTTTTTTGTCACAAATCAGAAAATACAACTCATGTTTCCAAATGACGTCGTTTGGAGCCCAAATCGAAAATCCAGATCAATTTATGTCTACTTTCAAAGTAAAAGGGCAAATTTATCATAGAGCAGGGTCCCTTCTACCATTCTCAGGCGAGAATCATAAATTTTTACAATTGTACTTCATCAGTGATAGAAATTCTGAATTGAATGCACGTTGCGAAATTTCTCCCAACGTTGAAAGGACAATCGTTTCCCAATTGCAACATCTTTTCCACGAAAATAACAATTTAGTGCGTCTGTTCAAAACAGCCATCGATTTGATGCCTACTGATACGCATAAAATTGTTATTTCCGCTGACAAAACGCCTCCTGGCCAACATGTGCGTAGATACAATGCTCCAACTATCGACGAAGTGGCAATCGTTATGGTCGGTGATCAGTTTTTACCTCGAGATATTATTCTTCATAAGCGAAACGCTCAGTTGTTAAGAATTGCTGAAACTCATCGATGCTACGATGCCCTACAATATCCTATCATTTTTTGGGATGGAGCAGACGGCTATCACTTTAATATTAAATTGATGAATCCAGCCACTAACAAAGAAATGAATAAGAAATGCAGTGCAATGCATTATTATTCCTATAGACTAATGATTCGGCAGGATGAAGAAAATTATATTTTAAAATGCCGTGAATTGTTTCACCAATTTGTCGTTGATATGTATGCTAAAATTGAATCAGAACGTTTGCTATATATCCGCCTGAATCAGACCAAGCTCCGCTCTGAACAATACATTCATTTGCGAGATGCAGTTATAAATGACGGTAATACCACAAACGTTGGAAGATTAACAGTTTTACCTTCGTCATATGCTGGCAGTCCCCGTCATATGCATGAATATGCTCAAGATGCTATTGCGTATGTTCGTCTCTATGGTCGTCCAGATTTATTTATTACATTTACATGTAATCAATCTTGGGACGAGATACTGCAGCTTTTACTTCAAGGACAATCGGCGGTTCATAGGCATGACATTACGGCCCGTGTCTTCCGGCAAAAGTTGAAATCACTGATAAACTACATAGTAAAACTTGAGGTGTTTGGGTCAGTGCGATGCTGGATGTACTCAGTGGAATGGCAAAAACGAGGTTTGCCACAGGCACATATACTAATCTGGCTCCATAAAAAAAAATTACTTCGAACGAAATTGATGATGTGATTTCCGCTGAAATCTATATATATAAAAATAAGTTGTCTGTCTGTGTGTCTGTCTGTGGATCAGGTGACGTCATGTTTCTGTGTCGACTGACGTCATGAAGTTAGTTGTCGTCATTTTTGCTATGACGCTGACGTCATTAAAGATATTTAAGACATGCGTTCACGGAAAAATATTTAATTGTAAAATGACTGAAGAACCTACAATGGCAACAGCCGAGGAAGCTGCTCAAAGAGTCTATGCCAAAAAACTTGCTGCTGATAGAGAAAGTAAGAAAAGAAAGCGTGTCGAGGAATCACAAGAACAGCAAGAAAACAGGCTTGCAGCTGATAGAGAAAGTAAGAAAAGAAAGCGTGCCAAGGAATCACAAGAACAGCAAGAAAACAGGCTTGCGGCTAAAGAACGAAAAACCGCGCAGTTAGATGAAAATCCACCTGGAAAGCGAGAGTCAAAACATATCAACACTGAAAATGATAGCGATGATGATTGGGTTTGGGATTTTGACTTGGATAAGGTCATCAATGCCTACCAGATTTAAGTTAAAAAACAAAGGTTCGGCGATATGTACTTCATAGTGACGCTGAAAAATAAAGAAGAAAAAAAAACTGAAAAAATGTAAAAAACTAAAAAAAACTAAAAAGAAAAAACACTCAAAGATAAATTACAGACCGGGACACAAATGACGACCGACACAGAGGGAATATAAATGACGACCGGGAACCTCAAAGAAAAATTACAGACTGGGACACCCGGACACAAATCACGACCGGGACACAGGGACACAACTACAACGGGGACGCCGGGGCACAGGCGGGATATATAATTGACGACTGAGACACGGATTGTTTGAATAGAAATTACAGACCGGGACACCGGGACACAAATGACGACCGGGACACTGGGACACAGGGAATATAAATGACGACCGGGACACTCAAAGAGAAATTACAAACTGGGACACCAGGACACAAATGACGACCGGGACACAGGGAATATAAATGCTATTTATATGCACAGACATGGGACAGCGAAGAATGTTGTATATTCGCATGTTTTACGTAGTTAAAAATATATATTTATATCTATCTCTATTCACAGGTGGGACACAGGGACTCAGCTACAATGGCGCGTAACTAATATGGCGCGTAACGACAAACGCGCGTGGGGGGGCTTGGGGGGGTGCAAAGCGCCCCACCAACTAGGTGTTGGGGTGGCGCGAAGCGCCACCCCAACAGCTAGTACCTGATAAAAATGTCGATAAGGGGTTACATGATATTATTGTAAAAAATATGATACATGGACCTTGCGGTGCACTGAACGAAAATTCACCATGCATGGCCAAAGGAAGGTGCACAAAGCAATATCCTCGACTTTTAGTATCAAACACAATTACTGGCAATGATGGTTACCCACAATATAGAAGAAGATCTACTGAAGATGGCGGTAAAACAGCAATAATAAAGAAGCGTAACGGTACCACCATCGAAGTAGATAACCAGTGGGTTGTTCCATATTCCCCATTATTATCAAAAACATTTAATGCACACATAAACGTTGAATACTGTAACTCCGTAAAGGCAATCAAATACATATGTAAATACGTCAACAAAGGCAGTGACATGGCAGTTTTTGGCTTGTAGCCCGAAATCAAAGATTTCGACGAAATCGTACATTATCAGGCTGGAAGATACATAAGCAGTAATGAAGCTGTTTGGCGAATTCTTTCATTTCCGATACATGAACGTAGTCCAGCTGTTGTTCACTTAGCGGTACATTTACAGAATGGTCAACGTGTTTATTTCACGGAAACCAACGTGCAACAAAGAGTCCTGAATCCACCGGATACAACATT
Source organism: Artemia franciscana (assembly GCF_032884065.1). Taxonomy (NCBI): domain Eukaryota; kingdom Metazoa; phylum Arthropoda; class Branchiopoda; order Anostraca; family Artemiidae; genus Artemia; species Artemia franciscana. The sequence continues at coordinate 20,761,720 of NC_088869.1, read as the reverse complement.
AACAGCTTTTTTTTCGCTTTGCAAAAATGATTCTTTTGCAAAAAAACTGCTGTATACTGAAGTGCCTTCGTATTACACGTGGAATACTAAAAATAAAGTATTTGAACGTCGAAAACAGGGTAAGTCAGTCGACGGCCAACCTACCATCTTCAAAGATACCACGATAGGAAGACTCTACACCGTTCACCCCAATCAACATGAATGCTTCTTTCTACGCCTGCTTTTGGTGAATGTACCCGGTCCGACATCCTTTGAGTATTTGAGAACTGTAAACGGTACTATACATGACACTTACCGTAGTGCATGCCAAGCTCTGAATTTATTGGAGAATGATAAACACTGGGATAACTGCATCAATGACGCGTGCGAAACGTCAACCCCAAGTCAAATTCGTGCATTGTTTGGCATCATTTTAACAACTTGCTCTCCATCAGCTCCTACAGAGTTATGGGAAAAATATAAGTCAAAAATGTCCGAAGATATACTCCATCGAAAACAGTTAGAGACGTCAGATATGACTTTTGATTTTACATCAGAAATTTATAACTACACTTTAGTTATTATAGAAGATTTGTGCGTACGTATGGCAAACAAACCTCTTCAGGATTTGGGAATGCCTTCACCTAACCGTATCGCTGCTGTTTCGACATGTGTAGAATTGGATCGTGAACAAAGTTACAGTACGAGTGATCTATTGTCGTATGTACAAAATAACATTTCCAAGTTAACGTCGGAACAAAAAGACATTTATGATACGATAATGCATTGTGTTGATAACAACGTTGGAGAAATTTTCTTTTCGGATGCGCCAGGAGGTAAGGGTTAAACCTTTGTGATAAAACTGATTCTGGCATCAATTCGATCAAAAAATTATATAGCGTTGGCAATTGCGTCGTCCGGAATAGCCGCAACATTGCTGCCTGGTGGAAGAACTGCTTATTCCGCTTTGAAATTGCCTCTGAATTTGCATTCTACAGAAACTCCCACGTGCAATATTTCCAAATCATCTGGGATGGGTAAAGTATTGTAGCAATGCAAACTTATTATTTGGGATGAGTGCACAATGGCACACAAAAAATCGCTCGAGGCTCTGGATCAATGCTTGAAAGATTTGAGAGGGAAGTCGAAACCCTTTGGCAGCACATTAATATTGCTTGCGGGAGATTTCAGGCAAACATTACCTATAATACCTAGATCAACTCCTGCAGACGAAATGAATGCTTGCCTGAAAAATTCTAATTTATGGGCACACGTAAAAATATTAAAATTAACTACAAATATGCGTGTCCGATTGCAAAACGATGACTCTGGTCAAACATTTTCAGATCAATTGCTGGCAATTGGAAACGGAGAGCTCCCAGTAGACTCAATTTCAGGACGTATACAACTACCTGCTGATTTCTGTAATTTAGTGACGTCCAAAAATGAATTGATTGAAAAATTATTTCCGAATATTCTAAAAAATTATAAAAATAATAAATGGCTAAGTGAAAGAGCGATTCTCGCACCCAAAAATATAGACGTCCACTAAATCAACAATATTGTTTTGACCAAGATTCGAGACCAGGCAGTCCTTTACAAGTCAGTCGACACAGTTTTGGAACCAAATGAAGCGGTTAATTATCCATCTGAATTTTTAAATTCCATAGATCTTTCAGGGTTTCCACCACACGTGCTAGAACTAAAAATAGGCGTACCAATAATACTTTTAAGAAATATAAACCCACCAAAGCTTTGCAATGGCACTCGACTTGCCGTAAAAAAAAAACAATGAAAAACCTAATAGAGGCCACAATCTTGACAGGGCCTTTTGAGGGTGAGGCTGTTCTTATTCCTCGCATTCCCATGATTCCAACGGATCTGCCTTTTCAATTTAAAAGATTGCAATTCCCAATTCGATTAGCATTTGCAATCACCATTAACAAAGCTCAAGGTCAATCATTAGAAAAATGTGGTATAGATCTTAATACTGATTGTTTTTCCCATGGACAATTGTACGTTGCATGTTCGAGGGTCGGTAAACCTGACAATCTATTTATATGCAGCGACAATTGGACAGCGAAGAATGTTGTATATTCGCAAGTTTTACGCAGTTAATTTGTATTGCAACTATCTATCTATCTATCTATATAAAAACGAGTTGTGTGTATGCATGTTTGTTTGTTTGTAAAAAGAGCGTTTGCATATGACGTCATTATTAGTACATACGGCTTTGTATATGCACAGACAATGGGAAAGCCAAGAATGTTGTATATTCGCAATTTTTACGTAGTTTGAAACACATATATAAATCTATCTATATTCACAGGTGGGACACAGGGACACAACTACAATGGCGCGTAACTAATATGACGCGTAACGACTTACGCGCGCGGGGGGGCTTGGGGGGGCGCGAAGCGCCCCACCAACAGCTAGTAGATAATATTTTCACTTCTCATTCTCCTAATTTGAAGTTCTCTTCTGGTCTTGTTTTCACTGATCTTTCTGATCACTTTCCTATTTATCTATCACTATCTGTGCCTAAAACTGAGATTACTGTGGATGAGAAAGGTAAGTCTTCTTTCAGAACTTTTACAGATAAGGAAATTTCTAATTTAATATATGGTCTTCAGAGTAATGATTGGTCTTGTGTTCTTGAAGCTAATGATGCTGATTGTGCAACTAGATTATTTTTGTGTCGTATGGGGACTCTGTTGTATAAGCATTTTCCTCTTAGAAATAAGCCAAGGAATTTTACACCCAAATGCCCATGGATGTCTAGAGGTCTGATCAATGCAACCCATATGAAAGCGTCTTTGTTCAAGGCTGCATGTAAAAGTAAGACACAGGATGATCTTTTGAAGTATAAACATTACAAAAATGTGCTCACTTCTTCAGTTCGTGTAGCAAAAAAGCTGTATTTTTCGCGTTGAATTAATGAATGCAAGGGGAATTTGCGCAAGGTTTGAACTGTAATTAATGAAGCTCTCTCTCGCAAGAAACACAAACATTCCTCTCCATGTTTTTATAGAAATGCTGATGGTTCTGTTGTAGACAAAAAATCCTCAGCGAGTGCCTTCAATTCGTATTTCACCACACTTCCTTCAGTTTTAATTCCACCCCCGAGTAGAGTAAGTTGTTTTCCCTTGGCAGAGAAGTCTCTTTTCCTTTCCCCATGTAGTACTACTGAGATTTCTAGTATTATTTTCCAACTTCCTAGCAGTCGTTCAGTTAATAGTTTTGGTTTGAGTAATAATGTCCTTAAAAAAATTAGTCAGTTTGTTTTTCATCCGATTTCACAAATAACTAACCTCTAACTTTCTTCTGGTATTTTCCCTCATTCATTTAAAGTTGCTACTGTTCTACCTTTGCATAAAAAAGGTGATTCGTCTCTAATTTCAAACTACAGACCTACTTCTCTTCTTCCCATCATCTCAAAGGTTGTTGAAAAAGTAGTGTATCGTCGACTCTCTTCATTTGTATTTAGTACTAATTCGACTGATGGAAATTCTCTCATCACTAACCATCAGTATGGTTTTCGTCCCTCATTCTCTACCTTACATGCACTTACTGATGCTACAGAGTTTGTGCGTGTTAATCTGGACAAGGGCTTGTGTGTTTTGGGTCTATTTCTTGACTTTTCAAAGGCCTTTGATATGGTTGACCACAATGTTCTTCTGTCTAAACTATCCTTATTTGGTGTGCATGGAGTCCCACTAGATTGGTTTAGGTCCTACCTCTCAGATAGATCTCAGTATGTTTCGGTTAACCGTACTTCTTCCACTACTTTGCCTGTATTGAAAGGTGTCCCACAAGGCTCTGTGCTTGGACCACTTTTGTTTCTAATCTACATTAATGATCTTGTTGATGGTATTCATCCCCATATTCACCCTGTTCTTTTTGCTGATGACAGTAATTTTTTCATTGCTGCGGTGGACCTGCCATCTGCCACTTCTATAGCTCAAGGTCTTCTTGATAAAGTAAAGGATTGGTGCTGGTCAAATGGTATGGCTCTTAACAGCCGAAAGAGTGCCATTGTCAACTTTAGGACCCCTTACCGCATGAAAGACGTACGGGAGCCAATCACCCTGACTTTTGGGAATGATATTTTACCACAAGCTAATATGGTGAAACTTCTTGGTGTGTATCTTGACTGTTTTCTTTCTTTTAAACCGCATATAACTCACACCCGTTCCTTAATACTCCGCCAGTCTTCATTGTTGCACCGGATTAATTCATTTCTTCCTCCTGATATTATGGTTTCTCTTTATCATGCTTTTATTCATCCTTACCTTTCTTATTGCTGCTCTGTCTGGGGCAATACTAATAAATCTCTTCTCTGCTCACTTCAAAGAGCCCAAAATAGGGCAGTGAAGGCTACTTTTCTTCTCCCTCGGCTTTACCCTTCCTCTGATCTTTATAATGATACTGGAATAGCTCCGCTGGATCATATTATAGGTAAAAATACTCTTTATTTAGCGCATTCTGCTTTTCTAGGTACTCTTCCACCAACCCTGCAGCAGTTTTTCTCAAGGACAGGCTCAGGTAGGTACTTTTCTTCTTTGCGTAATTCTTCTCGACGATTTATTTTACCAAAACGATCCTCTACAGCAGCTCAGAGGTCTCCTGTATATCAGTCAATTCTATTATGGAACTCCATCCCTTTGGATGTCCCTCTTTTTCTTTCTGCAAATGCATTATTTCGTCGGGTCTTTCCAGTTAAATAATTTTTGTCTCTCTTTTAATTCTATCCCAATTTGTATGTCACTTCTCTTCTTTTAAAATCTTGTCTTGTTCCAGTGTTTTTTTTTTTTTGTTTTTTTTTGTATATATTTTATAAGTGTTTTTTTTTTGTTCTCTGTGGCCCATTACAAGCATAGCTTCTTGGGCCTATTAATTGATTTACTTTTGTAATAGTTTTCTTTAGTATTAATAAATTGATTGATAAATTGATTGATAGATGAATTCAAAATAGGAAAAATCTATCAATTTTGAAGTCACTCATTAAAAGCTATTAGCGCATGAATATTTGGATAATTCCATAAACATGAATAAGATCCCCACTAAAATAATACGATTGTGACGGAAATTTTGCCATGAATCTCAACTTGTATGAGAAACTAAAGCATAACTTTCTATGGAGCCGGGAGGGCAATTACACCTCCCAGACTTCGGTGTGTCTCCTTCTTGACCCTAACTTGCCAATCAGCAGAAATTTAGTTTCTTCCAAATTTTTGTCAAAACTAAGACAAGCCTGGATAACTCAAAGATTAACAGATACGGATCAGCTTTCTTAAGTATTAAATAACAAAAAAAGAGTTTTTTTTAACTGAAAGTAATGAGCGACATTAAAACTTAAAACGAACAGAAATAATTCTGTATATGTAAGGAGATGTCCCCTTTTCAACGCTTAACTTTTTACGCTAAAGATTTCATTCTTTTGATTCTTTTCATTCTTTCATTTTCATTATAAAATGGAGTTTTTGTTTAATAATGTGAGTTTTTCTTATTTATTTTATTGTTTATATATATATATATATATTTTTTTTCGTTGTGTTTCAGTTGTCGTGGTTTTTTTGTTTGTGATGTCTTAAAAAAGTTTTAAATTCTCGTTTGTAATTTTTTTTTTCCGTTGAGAAAGGCTCCCGGACGTGGGGCCGAAATATTCGGAGTATTTTTATTTTTTTAGTTAAAGTTTAGTTTTTACATTTTATTTGTTGCTCACTGTTTTGTTTAAATTAAACCCGTTTTTTCTTTGCTCAATTTTGTACAAAAAGACAAAAACTGAAGAAAAAAACGAAAAAAATTATAAAAAAAGAGACTAATTGAGAAAAAAAGAAAAAAAAACTAAAGAAAAATGTAAAAAAAAGAAAAAAACTAAAAAGAAAAAAACAACTAAAAAAGAAAAAAAACTAAAAAAGAAAAAACAAGAAATGAAAAAAATGAAAAAGAAAAAAACTACCTTGCTTACGTGTTGCTTTAGGGGTGGGGGGGTTAGGCTAGCGTCTCAGAGAGAAATTACCAAAGGACCCAGGGACGCCGGGACCCAGCTAGTATGGAATAATTTCTGTTCGCTTTTAGTTTTAATATCCCTCCTTACTTTCAGTTAAAAACACTTGTTTTTTTAAATTAATTTCTGAACAGTTTTGAATTAATGCAGGTTTAGATTTTGGCTCACCGTACATGAATAATTAAAACAAAATTTGCATATTAATTTTACTTTTTTGGCTAAATGGCTTTCACAAAGTTTTGATCGGACAATTTTGAGAAAAAATGGGCGGGGGAGGGGGCCTTGTTGCCTTCCAGTGTTGTTAGTTACTTAAAAAGGCCACTAGAACGAACGTTTTTATCAGCAATCAATATATGTAACTTTTGAATTGACTTGCATAATGAACTTCGATATTCGTAAATTTTATTTATGTATTTGAGGTCGTTCGCTCTCTCGTAAATACCTCACTCTTTACCCTAAAGTTCGAATTTTGTTCCAATTCCTTAAGAGTGATCCCTGAATCACAAAGGGCGTTTAATTAGAATAAATATATCTTTTGGAATTACTAAAAGAACCTTTTGCATGAAGAGCGAAGCATTGAGGAGAGGACGAACCCCCCCCCCCATATACTTAATAATTTCTATTCGTTTGAAGTTTTAATGTTGCTCCATACTTTCAGTTGAAAAAACTTGTTTTTTATTTAGTGTCTCATTGTTTTTTGAGTTATGTAGGAAAACCCAGTGCCCCCTTCATGGAAATTCTCTTCTCCCATGAAAAATTCCTCCAAGAAAATGTTCTCCAACATAGACCCCTTCCCCCGACCCCCCCCCCCCCACCACAAGAAAAAATCTCTCCTGAAAACGTCTGTAAACTTCTCAATAACCTATACTTTGTATAAGCAATGGGCAAAATTCATAATTAGCAGCCCTTTCCCCGGAGACTGTGGGGGATTAAGTCGTCCTCGAAGACATACTTATTACATTTTTCGATGGTGCTAAAAAAAAATGGTTATCTCAAAATTTTAATTAGGTGACTTTGGGAAAAATTGACCGTGGGAGGGGGCCTAGTTGCCCTGCAATTTTTGGGTCAATTAAAGAGGGCATTAGAACTTTTAAGTTCCATTTGAATGAGCCCTCTTGCGACATTCTAGGACCACTGGGTCGATACGGTCGCCCCTGGGAAAAAAACAAAAACAACTAAACACGCATCCGTAATCTTTCTTGTGGCAAAAAATAAAAATTCTACATTTTTCCAGATAGGAGCTTGAAACCTCTACAGTAGAGTTCTTTGATACGCTGATTCTGATCGTATGATTTTCATTAAGATTCTATTACTTTTAGGGGATGTTTTCCTTTTTCCGAAGTAGGCAAATTTTTTCATGCTCATAACTTTTTTAATGGTTAAGACCAAACTTGATAAACTTATATATGTAAAATCATTATAAAAATTTGATTCTTTTGACATATTTATTAGTCTCAAAATTCAGTTTTTTAGAGTTTCGGTTACTATTGAACCGGGTCGATCCTTACTTACAGTTCGTTACCCCGAAGAGTTTGATATATTTACCTTCACTGTATGATAATGAACCTTTCTAGTTCTATATAGAACCTTTATATTACCTAATGGTTCATTTTTCTCTTTTTACTTTCATTTCCACTATGTTTGGCAAAATTGGCTCCAACTTCGCCCTCCCCCCATGATTTTGACGAAATTAGACTACTGAACTAAAGGCACAATGTACAGAATTTTCATTTTTTCATTATCTTAATTTATTTTAGATAATTATGAGTTACATTGCAAACCAAATACACTTAATTAGTTGTTTTTCTCAAATTATTACGGTGTAGAAAAAAGTTAAATTGCCATTTCAAAAGTTGGGCCTTAGGGGTAATAACCCTCCTTATATTTCAGATAAGCCAGTTTGGGCTGCAAAAAATAACAATCATTCTACACACGGAGGGAGCCCCTTCTCCTCAACCAACCGCTCTTTACACTGAAGAATGAGTTTTTGTCCAAATCATTAACGACTACTCAAACCCAATGGCGGTTAAAGTCGAATAGCAAGTAGTTTTGAAGAACTATAAAACTAGCGTAAACAGTGGGGAATTGAGTAAGAGTCAACAAATGGAGAACAACCATTGTTCGTTTTAAATTTAGTGTGACTTTTTACTTCAATGTAAAGACATCTCTGTTTCCACAGCTGAAGTAAGGCAGGTTGAGGAGTCCATAGTAAGGCTCCATTTTGCCCACAGATGCGTTCAAGCATACCATGATAGCTTATCCGATAAGCCTTATTGCCTGTTCTTACCTTTTCACGAGGTGCAAATAACGTCAGAGGTTAGAAGGATTGCTAAATGAAGCGACCTGGATTAGATGTAGAATTAGTTACGCCCATTTACCCAAGAAACTGCAGGATAAGCAAGAATAAGTGACGTCATGTGTCAAAAATTCAAACTTCTTGAAAGCAGAAAAATATGTAAAATTCTCTATGGAGAACAAAAACACAGAATGTTCATTTTTGAGTACACTTGACTAATCTTGTTATTCATCATAACGTTGCTGTAAGGGGTCACACCCGTGGAATTAGTACTAAGCCAATAAGCAATGCTAAGATCATTATGCATATTAACATTTTATCCCGTGGTAAGCATGGAGAGAGCCAGCAACATACTAAACTACAAGGGAACCCTTTCTCCTCGCCCAACCGCTCTTCACACAGGAGTTTGAGTTTTTGTCCATACCATTAACGACTGATCAAACCCAATGGCTACTGCTCAAACCCAAACCCAAAGGTGGCCTTACATCAGAGTTACCTTTATCTGAGACTATTCAGGAAATTCAATAATTATAGGAATATTTTTAGAAGCTGGTGAATCTACTTTAGTTTCTTATGACACTTGGTAATAATCATGCACTAAATCTATATATATATTATATATATATATATATATATATATATATATATATATATATATATATATATATATATATATATATATATATATAAATAAAAATAAGTTGTCTGTCTGTGTGTCTGTCAGGTGACGTCATGTTTCTGTGTCGACTGACGTCCTGAAGTTAGTTGTCGTCATTTTTGCTATGACGGTGACGTCATTAAAGATATTTAAGACATATATGTTCACGTAGAAATCTATTGATGTTTAACTTTAAAATAACTGATGAACTTACAATGGCAACAGCCGAGGAAGATGCTCAAAGAGTCTATGCCAAAAAACTTGCTGCTGATAGAGAAAGTCAGAAAAGAAAGCGTGCCGAGGAATCAAAAGAACAGCAAGGAAACAGGCTTGAGGCTGATAGAGAAAGAAAGAACAGAAAGCGTGCCGAGGAACTACCAGAGCAACGCGAAAGCAGACTTGCTGCTAAAAGAGAAAGTGAAAAAAGAAGGCCTGCCGAGGAATCACAAGAACAGCAAGAAATCAGGCTTGCTGCTGATAGAGAAAGTAAGAAAAGAAAGCGTGCCGAGGAATTACAAGAACAGCAAGAAATCAGGCTTGCTGCTGATAGAGAAAGTAAGAAAAGAAAGCGTGCCGAGGAATCAGATCAACCTGAAAGTTATCGCCTGGCATTCAGGTACAGCCCAGTCGATGATTATAGCTTGAGTAGATGTGTTCAAATCGGGACAATGTCTAAAATTTGTCCCTATTGCAAGGCCTTGAAATTCAATGGTGAAACAATGGGAATATGTTGCGCCTCAGGAAAAGTTAAACTTCCTCTATTGGCTGCACCACCAGAGCCATTGAAGACTTTCCTTACTGGAACTACGTCAGAATCTAAGCGTTTTTTGTCACAAATCAGAAAATACAACTCATGTTTCCAAATGACGGCGTTTGGAGCCCAAATCGAAAATCCAGATCAATTTATGTCTACCTTCAAATTAAAAGGGCAAATTTATCATAGAGCAGGGTCCCTTCTACCATTCTCAGGCGAGAATCATAAATTTTTAAAATTGTACTTCATCAGTGGTAAAAATTCTGAATTGAATGCACGTTGCGAAATTTCTCCAAACGTTGAAAGGACAATCGTTTCCCAATTGCAACATCTTTTCCACGAAAACAATAATTTAGTGCGTCTGTTCAAAACAGCCATCGATTTGATGCCTACTGATACGCATAAAATTGTTATTTCCGCTGACAAAACGCCTCCTGGCCAACATGTGCGTAGATACAATGCTCCAACTCTCGACGAAGTGGCAATCGTTATGGTCGGTGATCAGTTTTTACCTCGAGATATTATTCTTCATAAGCGAAACGCTCAGTTGTTAAGAATTACTGAAACTCATCGATGCTACGATGCCCTACAATATCCTATCATTTTTTTGGGATGGAGCCGACGGCTATCACTTTAATATTAAATTGATGAATCCAGCCACTAACAAAGAAATGAATAAGAAATGCAGTGTAATGCATTATTATTCCTATAGACTAATGATTCGGCAGGATGAAGAATATATATTGGCCTGAATCAGACCAAGCTCCGCTCTGAACAATACATTCATTTGCGAGATGCAGTTATAAATGACGGTAATACCACAAACGTTGGAAGATTAACAATTTTACCTTCGTCATATGCTGGCAGTCCCCGTCATATGCATGAATATGCTCAAGATGCTATTGCGTATGTTCGTCTCTATGGTCGTCCAGGTTTATTTATTACATATACATGTAATCAATCTTGGGACGAGATACTGCAGCTTTTACTTCAAGGACAATCGGCGGTTCATAGGCATGACATTACGGCCCGTGTCTTCCGGCAAAAGTTGAAATCACTGATAAAATACATAGTAAAACTTGAAGTGTTTGGGTCAGTGCGATGCTGGATGTACTCAGTGGAGTGGCAAAAACGAGGTTTGCCACACGCACATATACTAATCTGGCTACATAAAAAAATTACTTAGAACGAAATTGATGATGTGATTTCCGCTGAAATACCTGATAAAAATGTCGATAAGGGGTTACATGATATTATTGTAAAAAATACGATACATGGGCCTTGCGGTGCACTGAACGAAAATTCACCATGCATGGCCAAAGGAAGGTGCACAAAGCAACATCCTCGACTTTTAGTATCCAACACAATTACTGGCAATGATGGTTACCCACAATATAGAAGAAGATCTACTGAAGATGGCGGTAAAACAGCAATAATAAAGAAGCGTAACGGTACCACCATCGAAGTAGATAACCAGTGGGTTGTTCCATATTCCCCATTATTATCAAAAACATTTAATGCACACATAAACGTTGAATACTGTAACTCCGTAAAGGCAATCAAATACATATGTAAATACGTCAACAAAGGCAGTGACATGGCAGTTTTCGGCTTGCAGCCCGAAATCAAAGATTTCGACGAAATCGTACAATATCAGGCTGGAAGATATGTCCGAAGATATACTCCATCGAAAACAGTTAGAGACGTCAGATATGACTTTTGATTTTACATCAGAAATTTATAACTACACTTTAGTTATTATAGAAGATTTGTGCGTACGTATGGCAAACAAACCTCTTCAGGATTTGGGAATGCCTTCACCTAACCGTATCGCTGCTGTTTTGACATGTGTAGAATTGGATCGTGAACAAAGTTACAGTACGAGTGATCTATTGTCGTATCTACAAAATAACATTTCCAAGTTAACGTCGGAACAAAAAGACATTTATGATACGATAATGCATTGTGTCGATAACAACGTTGGAGAAATTTTCTTTTTGGATGCGCCAGGAGGTACTGGTAAAACGTTTGTGATAAAACTGATTCTGGCATCAATTCGATCAAAAAATGATATAGTGTTGGCAATTGCGTCGTCCGGAATAGCCGCAACATTGCTGCCTGGTGGAAGAGCTGCTCATTCCGCTTTGAAATTGCCTCTGAATTTGCATTCTACAGAAACTCCCACGTGCAATATTTCCAAATCATCTGGGATGGGTAAAGTATTGCAGCAATGCAAACTTATTATTTGGGATGAGTGCACAATGGCACACAAAAAATCGCTCGAGGCTCTGGATCAATGCTTGAAAGATTTGCGAGGGAAGTCAAAACCCTTCGGCAGCACATTAATATTGCTTGCGGGAGATTTCAGGCAAACATTACCTATAATACCTAGATCAACTCCTGCAGACGAAATGAATGCTTGCCTGAAAAATTCTAATTTATAGGCACACGAAAAATATTAAAATTAACTACAAATATGCGTGTCCGATTGCAAAACGATGACTCTGGTCAAACATTTTCAGATCAATTGCTGGCAATTGGAAACGGAAAGCTCCCAGTAGACTCAATTTCAGGACGTATACAACTACCTGCTGATTTCTGTAATTTAGTGACGTCCAAAAATGAATTGATTGAAAAAGTATTTCCAAATATTCTAAAAAATTATAAAAAAAATAAATGGCTAAGTGAAAGAGCGATTCTCGCACCCAAAAATATAGACGTCCACGAAATCAACAATATTGTTTTGACCAAGATTCGAGACCAGGCAGTCCTTTACAAGTCAGTCGACACAGTTTTGGAACCAAATGAAGCGGTTAATTATCCATCTGAATTTTTAAATTCCATAGATCTTTCAGGGTTTCCACCACACGTGCTACAACTAAAAATAGGCGTACCAATAATACTTTTAAGAAATATCAACCCACCAAAGCTTTGCAATGGCAAGCGACTTGCCGTAAAAAAAAGAACAATGGAAAACCTAATAGAGGCCACAATCTTGACAGGGCCTTTTGAGGGTGAGGCTGTTCTTATTCCTCGCATTCCCATGATTCCAACGGATCTGCCTTTTCAATTTAAAAGATTGCAATTCCCAATTCGATTAGCATTTGCAATCACCATTAACAAAGCTCAAGGTCAGTCATTAGAAAAATGTGGTATAGATCTTAATACTGATTGTTTTTCCCATGGACAATTGTACGTTGCATGTTCGAGGGTCGGTAAACCTGACAATCTATTTATATGCAGCGACAATTGGACAGCGAAGAATGTTGTATATTCGCAAGTTTTACGCAGTTAATTTGTATTGTATCTATCTATCTATCTATCTATATAAAAACGAGTTGTGTGTATGCATGTTTGTTTGTTTGTAAAAAGAGCGTTTGCATATGACGTCATTATTAGTACATACGGCTTTGTATATGCACAGACAATGGGAAAGCCAAGAATGATGTATATTCGCAATTTTTACGTAGTTTAACTCCTGCAGACGAAATGAATGCTTGCCTGAAAAATTCTAATTTATGGGCACACGTAAAAATATTAAAATTAACTACAAATATGCGTGTCCGATTGCAAAACGATGACTCTGGTCAAACATTTTCAGATCAATTGCTGGCAATTGGAAACGGAAAGCTCCCAGTAGACTCAATTTCAGGACGTATACAACTACCTGCTGATTTCTGTAATTTAGTGACGTCCAAAAATGAATTGATTGAAAAAATATTTCCGAATATTCTAAAAAATTATAAAAATAAGGGTGAGGCTGTTCTTATTCCTCGCATTCCCATTATTCCAACGGATCTGCCTTTTCAATTTAAAAGATTGCAATTCCCAATTTGATTAGCATTTGCAATCACCATTAACAAAGCTCAAGGTCAATCATTAGAATAATGTGGTATAGATCTTAATACTGATTGTTTTTCCCATGGACAATTGTACGTTGCATGTTCGAGGGTCGGTAAACCTGACAATCTATTTATATGCAGCGACAATTGGACAGCGAAGAATGTTGTATATTCGCAAGTTTTACGCAGTTAATTTGTATTGTATCTATCTATCTATCTATCTATATAAAAACGAGTTGTGTGTATGCATTTTAGTTTGTTTGTAAAAAGAGCGTTTGCATATGACGTCATTAATAGTACATACGGCTTTGTATATGCACAGACAATGGGAAAGCCAAGAATGTTGTATATTCGCAATTTTTACGTAGTTTGAAACACATATATAAATCTATCTATATTCACAGGTGGGACACAGGGACACAACTACAATGGCGCGTAACTAATATGGCGCGTAACGATTTACGCGCGCGGGGGGGCTTGGGGGGGCGCGAAGCGCCCCACCAACTAGGTGTTGGGGTGGCGCGAAGCGCCTCCCCAACAGCTAGTATATATATATATATATATATATATATATATATATATATATATATATATATATATATATATATATATATATATATATATATATATATATATATATATATATATATATATATATATATATCTATATATATATAAAAATAAGTTGTCTGTGTGTTATGTCTGTCAAGCGACGTCATGTCAACAAGTCGTCATGAAGTTAGTTGTCCTCATGTTTGTTATGATGATGACGTCATTAAAAGTATTTAAGAAAATCGTTCAAAGACAAAGTTTTAATTGTAAGAAAATCGTGGACGGAAAAATGTTTAATTGTAAAATGACTGAAGAACCTACAATGGCAACAGCCGAGGAAGCTGCTCAAAGAGTCTATGCCAAAAAACTTGTGGCTGATAGAGAAAGTAAGAAAAGAAAGCGTGCCGAGGAATCACAAGAACAGCAAGAAAACAGGCTTGCGGCTAAAGAACGCAAAACCGCACAGTTAGATGAAAATCCACCTGGACAGCGAGAGTCAAAACATATCAAAACTGAAAATGATAGCGATGATGATAGGGTTTGGGATTTTGACTTGGATAAGGTCATCAATGCCTACCAGATTGTAGTTAAAAAAACAAAGGTTCGGTGATATGTATTTCATAGTGACACTGAAAAATAAAGAAGAAAAAGAAAACTGAAAAAAGAAAAAAGGTAAAAAAGTAAAAAAAAACTAAAAAGAAAAAACACTTAAAGAAAAATTACAGATCGGGACACAAATGACGACCGGGACAGAGGGAATATATATGACGACCGGGACACTCAAAGAGAAATTACAGACTGGGATACCGGGACACAAATGACGACCGGGACACAGGGAATATAAATGACGACCAGGGCACAGGTATTTAAGAAAATCGTTCAAAGACAAATTTTTAATTGTAAGAAGGTCGCTGAAAGAGGAATTTCTAATTATAAAATGACTGAAGAACCTACAATGGCAACAGCCGAGGAAGCTGCTCAAAACGAATGTATTCAAGCCGAAGTAGCTGAGTTGGTAAAGCGTTATGTTCCAGGTTCTAGGTCTGAGAGGTTTCAGGCTCGAACCTTGGCTTTAGTATTAATACAAAAGAAGAAAAAAAAACTGATAAAGGAAAAAACTACACAAAAAACTAAAAAGAAAATACTAAAGAAGCTAAAAAACTAAAAAAAAACTAAAAAAAAGAGTAAAAAACTAAAAACTAAAAAGAAAAAAACTAAAAAAAACTAAAAAAGGTAAAAACTACAAAAAAAAACTAAAAAGAAAAAAAACTAAGAACTAATAAAAAAACTAAAAAAACTAAAAACTGAAAAAGAAAATAAG
This sequence comes from Artemia franciscana, assembly GCF_032884065.1. Classification (NCBI taxonomy): domain Eukaryota; kingdom Metazoa; phylum Arthropoda; class Branchiopoda; order Anostraca; family Artemiidae; genus Artemia; species Artemia franciscana. The sequence continues at coordinate 20,746,308 of NC_088869.1, read as the reverse complement.
ACTAAAAAAAGGAAAAAACTGAAAAATAAAGGAGAAAAAGAAAACTAAAAGCTGGGACACAGGGAATATAAATGACGACCGCGACACTCAAAGAGAAATTACAGACTGGGACACTGGGACACAAATAACGACCGGGAGATATAAATGACGACCGGGACACTCAAAGATAAATTACAGACCGGGACACCAGGACACAAATGACGACCGGGACACAGGAAATATAAATGACGACCGGGGTGCTCAAAGAGAAATTACAGACTGGGACACTGGGACACAAATGACGACCAGGATATTTGGAATATAAATGACGACCGGGACACAGGGACACAACTACAACGGGGATGCCGGGGGCACAGGGGGATATATAAATGACGACCGGGACACTCAAAGATAAATTACAGACCGGGACACCGGGACACAAATGACGACCGGGACACAGGGAATATAAATGACGACCAGGACGCTCAAAGAGAAATTACAAACTGGGACACTGGGACACAAATGACGACCGGGATACTGGGAATATAAATGACGGCCGGAACACAGGGACACAACTACAACGGGGATGTCCGGGGCATAGGGGGATATATAAATGACGACGGGGACACAGGGAATGTTTGATTAGCAATCACCATCAACAAAGCTCAAGGGCAATCATTAGAATAATGAGATATAGATCTGAATACGGATTGTTTTATGGACAATTTTATGTTGCTTGTTCAAGAGTCGGTAAACCTGACAATCTATTTATATGCACAGACAATGGGACATCGAAGAATGTTGTATATTCGCAAGTTTTACGTAGTTAAAAACATATATATATATATATATATATATATATATATATATATATATATATATATATATATATATATATATATATATATATAACGAAAAGAGAAATCTTTTCTCTTTTATCTATATTCACAGGTGGGACACAGGGACACAACTAAAATGGCGCGTAACTAATATGGCACGTAACGACTTACGCGTGTGGGGGGGCTTGGGGGCCCCCCCACACGCGAAGCGCCCCCACCAACTATGTGTTGGGGTGGCGCGAAGCGCCACCCCAACAGCTGGTTAATTTATAAAACGTAATCATGCTTTACAAAATTTGTAGTTGACTAATGGTTTTAAAAATGACAGTATAATATCTTTTTTACGAAGACTTTTTCACTGAATATTAAAAACAAATCGTGAAAATAAACCTGCTGCATGTAAAGTGTAAACACTAAAAATATAAATACAAAGAGCTATAGAATAGATCAATATGCAATGGAAGACAACACACTTTTACATTTCTTATCCAGTTTTAAATGCATCCTTTCAACTTGTAATAAAAATTGGTATTTCTATTCGGCAAAAAAAGTTCCACTTAGTTTTTTAATTGAAATCAAGATAATACAAAAAATTATTTATGTACTATTTTATTTACTATTTGATGGGATACAAAATCTGTTTTTCCGGCAGCCAACCACTCTTTACGACACAGTTCAACTAGGGACATTTTGAAAGAATTTTACATAGTTCAATGCAGAAAAAAACTGTTAATCAAATTTATTCTATTTACCAATTTTATTCACCGAACCGTCCTAGCCGAGTGGTTATCAAGCTAGATTTCAAATCTTTCGTCCACGTGTGGACAGAGATTTGAATCTTAGTGTCGTTGGTTATTTGCTTTGAAATGGAGATGTGGATTGAATCTGTAAGCCAGAGTAGACCCATCTCTAAATGGGTACCTGGAGACATCTAGTCATGCTGAACAGGAAAGGTGTGTGAAAGCACAGAATGGTTGCCATCTCCTCCCCCTCCCCCCATTGCACTTCTTTGCTCAAGGGCTATGAAACGAAGATTAGGACCGCCAGTAAGTACTGTAAAATTCGATTCTGCGTTCTTTACCTTGTTAATCGATTACCTTTAAAAGGAATTCAATTGGAAATTTGATTATTAAGCAGTGCTATGGAATGTTTAATTTCTTTTTAGCTTCTTATCCCACAGCTCTTGCAAGAAAGAATTTATTCTTGAAAAACTGAAAGTCATCAAAACGAAAGGTAAAATCATCCAATTCGTATTGTTCTGAATGTTTGAGCATTTTTTTTGTTTTTTGTTTTTTTGTTCTACCATTACTTCTTATGGTTATTTATGAGAGATTTCATTCAATCTCTAGCTATAATTCATCGAAACAAATTATCCTTCCCTGAACGTTTCTGTGAGAAGGCACCACTTTAGTATGGTGTAGGAAGTCTGCCATATACAATTGTAAGCATATGTACAATAATATACCTCTTCATTTGATCATTTAATTACTCTTTAACTTGATTGGCACAGTTTGAGCTAACTTGGTCATGCAGTTTTAGCTAAACCGATCTGACAATTTAGGTGAAGAAGCATATTTGCTCATGTCGCTCCATACTTACAGTTTGTCACCACTAAATGTTTGATTGAAAGGTCTGTGGTCGGCTATTGCGTGTTTACCACCTTAAATAGGATTTTGCTGGTACTTCAGAGAAAGAAAGGGGATAGTATGGATTAAGAGAGTTCATCAGAAGTTCAAGTTCAGGTACCTTAATGCTCTGCCGGGATCAAGTAGCAGTGCTGGTAAATACAAATATTTTGATAGTGTGACCAACTTTACTTTTTGCCCGGGGCGTAATTTGCTACGGAGAAGAGGAGTAATCATCTCCCCCCCAACCACAGTTTTAACCCCTCCCAGCTGAAATTAATCGTCTTCAAAAATATTATAAAAGCTAAGATAAGCCTACAAAATTCAAGCATCCACAGAAACAGATTAGTTTTCCTTAGTATGCCTTTGCCTTTATGGTCCCATATCGCTCATTTTTCACTGTCATTTTCACTTGAATTGAGAAAATTGGCTTCAACCCCCCCCCCCTAGGATTTTACTGAGATTATGAAAACAATTTTGGTAGAGGGGGGAGGTTATCAATTATCAGGAGAAAGGAAGTCTTCATTTGGCCATCACAGTAAATGTGTATTATGCATGGTTTTCAGTACTTAAGGTGGAAGGTCTGAACTCTAAAACCTCAGCTGCGAATTACATAAGTTAGTATTTGGTATTTATGACGTCCTCCAATTGATCAATACTTTAGCGAGAAAAGAAGCTTCTGATATTTACTTAATAATGCAATTATGAACATGGTAAACACAACAGCAAACAGAAATGACTGAAGAAATTTCTACCCACCCCCCTAAAAAAATATTCATCAGAGGTACCACCCAGAAAATTTTATTTTTACCTAAGTATATATTTTGTGGTATCAAACTTCCTCTCCTTTTGTAAATCCTTCTTCTTTATGGTCAGATCAATACCACCTGCGACAATTAGCAATGATTTATTATTAAAGAGAAAACAAATAAGCCAGGGATCATTACTTGCATTCTATGTTGTTTTGAAGGTACGCAAGTACAGGCAAAGTCAGGCTTTTAGACTGAAAATTATTACATCTGCAGACAACACGTATCCCTTTTTGACAGACAAAACACACAAGACAGATGTTGCATGTGATTGATGCCAACAAATTTAATCTTGATATTTTTGTTTGTTTTTCTTCCTCTTTTTTTTATCAGGATCAAAGGTCTGAAACTTGTGTCATGAAGTTTGTGTCTTCATCTTCATTTATCGTAAATTATGCCTTTAAGGTATGATCGTTAAAAGCAATTTGAATGTTGTATTGTCTTGGGAAATTTATTTCGTTTTGATTTCACATGAGTTTATCTTAATAACAGGTGTAATACTTGAGGGAGCTTGGGAGATAGAAACCTCCCTGCGAAGAGTATTGGAAAGTTCACGCCCCACATAAGATCCGTAAAAAAATAACCCTATGGTTAGATTTAACATAATCAGCTCCAATAGCCCTTCAACAGAAGAAATTTTTTGGCAACAATCGATGGAAAAAAAAATTATACTTTTATTCTGGGAATGTTTTTCAAGGTGGGTGGTGAAAAATCTATAACTGCTTTGGTCCTTAGTAAAATTTAATATAATATTCAGTGCAAGTAAAATTCAATGAAATTACTGGAGCAAGATAAGCTCAATAGTTCTTTTAGTGGAAGGGGGTCCCTTCCTGCAGAAAAGTAAGGCATGAAAGCAACAAAAAATACACATTTTAGAGTTACAAAACTATAATCATAAATTATATCCTAGCTCTGGCTACGATTGGGTCAGCCAAAAAAAGATCATAAAAGTTTTAGTCCTATTCCCCTTTCTCCGAAAACCTAATCAGCCCTGTATCACAATGAAATTTACTCTAATTGGAAGGTCCTACTCGGAAGGAGAAAAAAAAAGTATTTTTACTATGTAGTATTTTAACAATGAAAATTATATACAATTTACTCCGATTTTTTTTCGATCTTGTTTTGTCTTTTCTTGTTCCAAGTCTAAGTTCAACTAAATTAAGCAGAATTTGACTTAATTTCCAGGAAGTCCAATTTATTAATCAAATTTATGACTACATCCAGTCATAGTAGGAAAAGGTGAATTAATTTTAAACTTAAAATAAAACAAACGAGAGAATTATATTAAAAACAATGTTTAACTTCATAAATTTTCACAAAACGGCATAATCATATGAAAAAGAGGTAATTCACTTCTTCATTATAAGTTTCAGCGGAATCTTTGATTTTGTCTTCCATAATTATTTTTTTTTTCAAAAATGTCGGTCGAGATAAATATCTGTGGAACATACTATTGTGATAACCTCAAAGACTTCTACGTTGTTCTTTGTTTGTACCTAGCTCATATAACGATTATGGGTAAGGACAAGGTGTATTTTATTCAGAACAGAGTTTCAATTAACTTTAATAGCCAAACAATGTTGTTAACAAAGTACTATATACATATACATATATATATATATATATATATTATATATATATATATATATATATATATATATATATATATATATATATATATATATATATATATATATATATATATATATAAGTTTAGTCTTTTTCTGTTTTTTACAGTTTATCTTGCTTTCAAACACTATAAGTTTTTTGTTTTTGTACCGTCCAATGCACGGTTTTCCTCGGTTCTACTCTTAGAATGACTTAAGTGTGCAGGTACTGACATAGACAATTTCAGTGATAGATTAAATGATTCACTATTGAAAGGGATTAAATTTTGAAAGTTGGGATTCAAGATATAACCAAAGTTAAGAGACTCCGTTTCTTTCCATCGAATCCGTTACTTTTGATTTCAGCTATGTAAAATCAGTACATAACTACAAAAACAATGTGCAATAATAAGTATATAGCTTTACGGTGATAGCTGAAAAAAAAATGAATCTATGGAGCCATATCTTGTGGATAGGATTTGAGTTGAACTGGAAAGATTTGACCCAATCTTTCTCCGAAAGGGGATTATCCAGTTCATAAAGTTAGAACTTATTTGATCAACATAATAACGGTTGATTTTATGTAATGAATTTAATATAACGATAAATACAATATTGAATATAATAATGTTGGTTCATTTTGCACGCTAAAAAATGTTGAGTTTTGTCTATGTTGGAAGATTTAAAATGTAATAAAAGGAATAGAACCATGCTAATCCTGATTCTCTCATATCAGTACTTCTATAATCAGTTTTTAATCTATTTTTTCTTTAACTATTATAATTTAAGATAAAGCGTTGGGGTTAATTTGAAAATCATTATTCACCTCAGTCAAATTTCATCGTATTAGGATATTGATAGCTTAAATTTAAGACACAAAGGCAACATAAAACAAAATCAATTTTCCACCGGTTGTTTAGGAGGTGGTGGACAATTATACCTCATATTTACACAGGTCAACTCAGGTGGTGTGGCACAAGTACATTTAAGGCACTCCTCGCTGGTTAATAATTGTTCTCCTAACTCAAACCTAACATCGCCAAACATGCAGAAAGGTGATACCGCTATAGGCAAAGTTGCTACTGGAATCTTTCCTGGAATTCCAACCTGTATAAAAGGACCACTTCGATTGTAAGTTGCTGAATAATTTGCTCTACTTTCAAAAACTTTGTCGATAGCTATAGGAAGAGTCCTCACAGGCATTTTTCCTGGTAATCCAATTTCTATAAAAGGTCCAGTGCGATTATAAGTTGCTGAATAGTCTGTCTTAGACTCTAAGGTCTTGTCGATAGCTATAGGAAGAGTCATAACAGGCATTTTTCCTGGCACCCCAACCTGTATAAATGGTCCATTCCTTTTGTAAGTTGCTTGATCGGCCGTTTCGCTTTCATTTGGGATCTCTTCGCCTTCTTCTCCAGAAAGTGCACTTGCACTATCACCAGGATTTTCTTTAGTATCTTCAGCTGACTCAGTTTCATTAAATCGTTCTACCTTTTTAATACCATCTAAAGCATATTCTGAAGGACATTTGTACTTATAAGGGCAGCACACTTTTTCATCATAAACAGGAACGCATCCTGGGCTTGGTAGTCTAATGTTACACAAAATGGTGCGACAACCAGGTCCGAAAATCCCGTTAAATTCTGGTGTACACGTGCACATTTGACATGGTGCATCAGGCTCTCTCGGGTAAAATCTTTCACCTTCAATATATGACTTATTATTGTAATTACAAATTGGTGCTTCAACAGTGTTATCTGTGCTTTCATTTGTTTCATCATCAGCTTCTTCGGTTTTGCAGCTGACAAAATCTGTGGCGCAACAGTCATTCGGCTTATAAATTCTCTTGCAAGATTCTTTTCCTGGCTCAAGCCACCCTAATTGCTCAGGACATTCAACGCTTGCGCATGTAATTGTTGTATTATTTGGTGACTGAGAATCATCCTGACAGAAACATCCTTGCTGACAAGGATAATCTTCTGATTTTTCTGGAATTTGTTCCCCTATTTCATAAAAATTCCCATTATAGTAGCATTTGTTCTGAAAGACAGATGAATTTGGACATTTGTAATAACTAGGACAGCATTCTTTCTTCAAGTACACTGGCCGACATCCTCTTTGTGCATAATGCTGGTAAAGTCTCCAATTGCATTTCACTGAATCACACATATCAACCTCTGTGGATTGCATGCGTCGAATATTTACTTTAGTCTTACATGTTCTTTCACATTCATGTATGTCCGGAAAATTATTTTCATTTCCTTCACATCCGCCATAAGTAAATTCTTGACAAGCGTTTGTTGTTTTATTAAATCCGTACCTAGTATAAGTTCCAAAGCAGGGACCTTCTGCAATAGGGTCATCACAGAAACTTGACCCTGATTGAGCACCCCGAAGCTTGCTATGCAATCCGCACGTTTTCATACATTGCTTCTTTGATTTAAAAAGGTTATCTGTGCCCCCGCAACCTCCATATATGTAAGGCTTACATTTTTCATTTTCTGAGTCGTAGGTCCAGCGAGCAAAGGATGCTTTGCACCTCCTACTCCCTAATTCTGGAACTTGTTTACAGATTTCCGGTAGCTCACGTTCTTTTGGTGCTTCGTTCATGAGTTTTCTGCAGCTGTGAACACAACTTTCTAAATTTTCAAAGTTATTTCTGTTTCCCCAACAGCCACCATACCCAAATTGTGTGCAGGTTTTGGTCCTTGAGTTAAAATAGAATCTCTTGTCGTGCATTCGGCATGGTCCAATGTCTTTCGGCAGAAAACAAATTTCTTCTTCTTCGTTGATAGCAACTTCTTCGTTTGAATGCTCCGTAGTTTCTTCAGCTTCTTTATTTAAACCTTCCGTACTTTCTTCTAAAAGCAAAAAGTCTAGTTAACTTTAGTAATTATTGCGTACAAGACACCAAAATAAACATTTATAAACACTTGGTAGGGGGCAAGCGAAAGAGTTTTTCAAAGGGGGAGGCACTTCGAAATGATTGGGAAGATATAGACATTTTAAGAGAAATTGTTAAAGGTTAGTCTTAGTTGTCTATAGTTTTATTTGCTCGTTATAAAGATTGTAGATCACACAGTAAGGCCGATAAATCTGGGGTGACGAAGATCACGATGATTGCACATGGATCACGTGAGTCAGAGGAGCTTACGTTAAAACAAAATCCCACAAAACATCTGAATTGTAGATGCCAGGTGAGGTAGAAGAACACCTAATCCTGCTGCAAGTACAACTAAGTAAGCAAGTAAGTAGATCACAAAAGAAGCTGTTTGGAAAAGGAGATTCAATCCTACACTATAGATATTAAAGAAAGATTAATTGGGACGCGTTTTCTGGGTGAAAAAATGCGCTACCATAAATGTGATGCTCAGTAATCCATATGAAGCGAAGCCAAAGGAAGGGTGTCTTGAATAGGGTGGGAAGATGGTATAAGAAACAATTAAAAACAAGTTAGACTATAATAAGGAACAAGACGCGAAGGACTGAATAAAGCGGGGAGGGGGAAGAATTTCAGTGTGCTGAACGTAGATAACTTTGAGCTGTGGCTAGTTGTTAGCAGTTGAAGACTAAAAACTGCAAAAAATGATCTTCTAAGGCTTAGATTGGCATGAGGTTTTACTTTTTTCTACATAAGACATCATTTTGCAGTGCATATTTTATAATTTTGAATTTTTCTAGTTAAAAAGTGGCTGTATAATTGATAATAGTCGAGATAGAGTCTATAAGTTTTTATTTTACGTTATGTCTTAATTGAAGACATTGAAATATTTCCAATCTTTGTGATTGAAGATCACAACTTAGGCCCTTGACATCTCGTCTCCTCTCCCTACCCACTATTGCAAGGAAAAAGGTTTGTGAGTTACATCTTGTTTAAATCAGGATTAAATAAGTATTTTCAATCTGTGTGATTGGAGGCGTAAAATGGGACCTTTACCCCCCCCCCCCCGTTTTTTATAGCCAAACATTGAAACAATGTAGGTAAAGGTTCTCCTCCCTTAAAATTGAAATTCCAACTCATTACTCTCCAATTCAAATTTCCAATTTCGTAGTATAAAGAGTACTAAAACCATAGGATTTTGCTTATGGTTTCCGGCTGTCTAAAAATCAGCCTAAAACCGGGCGATTTTGTTAAAACTTTAAGGCGCAAGCCGATATTTTGGCTTTTTAGTAAAAGAAATTATTAAAAACATAAAACCCTCCGGTAATTAATGCAAAATAAGAGAACCAATAATACAAAAAGGAAAAAAAAACGAAGTTCATATATCCGTAAAAAAAATTAAACAGAGGTAAATAGTACGTAAAAGTCAACTCAAATGAAAGGTTAAAATTTAAATCGATAGAAATTACTATGAAACAGACAGATAAATGAAGCCTTAACACACAGAAATCAAAATGAATAACTAAGTCAATCTTCAAACAAACAGAAATTACTTTGACTGAGTAAATAGAACCAAAAACGAGTAAAATTCCCACAAAATAATGGTGGTAATGACCCGTAAAGTGTCACATTTGGCTAGAGTGTCATTTGGATTTCACTGAAACGATTGGCTTTGAGCAGTTTGTTTTTACGTCAAAAAACCAAATTTAAGATCAAAACAATCAAGTTTTGAGGAAAACATGAGCAATTTTAAAATAAATACGTTTTTCACTCCTAATTTAGTTTTAATTTAGTGAAAAGGATAGTTTATAGTGTTTTTCTCTTTCTTTGTTTTGGGGGGGGTTCCACTTTATTGAAAATTGATATTGAAATTAAAACTTAAACATGAAACGGTGTTTTTGGGGTAATGTCCTGAAATTTCTGCAAACTTCAGCGCTTAGAAGGTTTGGAGGTAGTGAAGTCCGTTAAAGGGATTTTTTTCTGTGTATAAAGAAAATAAAGAAAATCTATAAAATTTCAAAGAAAAAATTTGCAATTTCTTAAAATAATTACATTAGTGACCTTTAATTTAGTTTCACTATTTCAAAAGAATAGTTTTTTTCTTAGTAATTTTCCTTTTGATTCAACTTCATTCAAAAATGCTTAAATAAAGATTAAGCATTAAATGGTATTTTTGGAGTAAAGTCCTGATATCTCGACAAAACGTATATTAACTCCAGAGTTCAGAAGGCTTAAGGGTAATGAAGTTTCTTTGAAAGGAAGTCTTTTTCATGTAAAAAAAATAAGACAATAATTTATCCAAAAATTATTTTACCCTTTCGTTAGGGTGTGATTGTGTAAAGGGGTAATGAAACAATGCCCAGAGACGCGGTATTTGTATCAGCAATGAAAAGTAGCGGATATATTTATATGGTGGCCTGTGTTTACGCCCTGGAAAATATCTCCTCCCCCCGTAAAATAGCTCCCCCGGAAAATACCCACAAAAAATGCCCTCTCGCGGAAAGTACCTCCCCCCCCCGTCGCTTATTGGTTTCCAATCACTTACGACTTATAAAAAAAGAGACTAGAACTCTCAGTTTCTGATCGAATGAGCCCTTTCTTAAGTTTCTGCGACCGTGAGGTGGAGGTGTGGATGAGGAAGGGACTGTCCTCTCCTGTATAAGTTCTGCTCATTTTGGGGTTTTAATATTACTCTTTACTTTCAGAATACCTGCGTAAACCAGAAATACTGCCAGAAATCATAAGGGAGTAGATTTCAATTTTATATTTTTGATTCCTTTTTCAAAGTTAGCATTTTAAAAAGTTTTTAAACTTTCCCCCACCCCAAAAAAAACGACCCCCAACAAAAATCACAGTTGTGGCCATGGGGACTATACATTAATTTCTACCTCCCCTCGTCTCTCCCTTAGAACTAATTCTATATTTGTCTGATGCCTCAATGAGAGCTGGGATGTTTCGGCATTAAAATGTAATCTTTGAAGTATCTCCCTCCTTCCTTAACTACAAAACAGAGTACACCGTTGTAAAAGTTTAAGTGCCTTTTTAAGCTTTGCAATTTGTCCTTTGCTTACAAATAGCGTTTTTTATTGGGAAACACAAGGACATTTTTCGCGGGGGAGTTTTCTACAGGGAGGATTGTCTTTTTGAATTAAAATGGAATAGTTGTGTTGAGGTTCTTTCAGGTTATTCACTGTTAATCACGCTCGGATTTGCAATTATAATGGAAAATTTTCCATTATAATTTATAGTTAGGAAATATATTGGATATATTGAAATGTATTGGAAAAGGGGGAATTTTCAGTGGGGAGTAGAATTTTGGGAGCAAATTTTCTTTCAATGGAGACGAATTTTCCAGAAGGGGGGGTGAAGGGGATTTTCTAGGGAGCATTTTTCGCGGGAATATTTTTACTAGGTTTCAGCTATTGCTATTGCTACAAACATGAAAGGATTGAAGGTAATCATACATGAAGATTTTCGCGGTATTTGTATCAGCAATGAAAAGTAGCGGATAAGCATATGGCGGCCAGTGCTTACGCCTTGGAAAATATCCGGGATTTTTCGGTGGGGATTACAGTTTTGGGAACAACTTTTTTTCAGTGGAAATGAATTTTCCAGGGGGGTGAGGTATTTTCCACGGAGGGAGGTATTTTCCATGGAAGGGGTATTTTCCGAGGGTATTTTCTGTGGAGGGTGTATTTTCTTGGGGTATTTTCTAGGTGGTATTTTCTGCGGGGACATTTTCAGGGGGGATAAATTCGGTGGAGAGGGGGATATTTTCTAGGGGTATATCCCGGGGGGGGGGGTAAACTCATAGAGCGAAATATATAATTTAGACCATATTGGACCTTATTAGAATGGGGGATTTGTGGTAGCAGTCATTCTACTTTGAAAGTGTTGAAGGGCGAACAAAATGCTACCTCTATTGGGTCTTACGGGGAAACTTAATAACAAAAAAACTGGTCTTTTGGTGTCATAATATTTTTTTTCATAGGAGAAATCCCCATGCGTGAATTCCGAAATGAAATATGTTCTGAATCTATTAGAGATAAGCAAAATATGTATAGCTAATATTCGTTTGTATGTCTGATATAAACAGATTTAAGAGTCTGTCAATCTATCCTCATCACATCAATCCTTTTTTATTGCAATAAAATTTAACAACTCAGATATATTTTGCAATTTACAAAAAGAAAGGAATGTGGATTGTTTAAAATAAGTATGAGGTAAACGTTTGCTACTTCCTTTACCAGATAGGCGGAAAAGCCTAATGCATCGACTATAATTTCGGCGGAAACAACCAGGGTTGGGCTCATTCTGCCTGAGTGAATTTTCATAATTGTATGAGCCAGAAAAAATTATATTTTTAGTTTTGTTAATTGAAAGCTTAATGAATAAACTAAAAATCACAAAGGAACGTATTATTCTAAAATACCGAGGACATCAAAATAGATAAAGTTCCCCCCCCCCCCACTTCTTCATCCATGTCAGGTCTACACAAACCTGAAAACAACGATCGTATAAGGTTTTGCCTTTTTTTATTACAATTTATTAAGTTTTCAGTTCAGTATCACAGTTTTGTCTGTATAGGCTACTATGAAAATAGATAAGCAAGATTTATTTGTCAAATTTAACTACGCTTTTCCAGCGTAAAAATTCAACCGTTAAGAATCTGTTGATTTTCAAGCATCTAAACCATCAAAGAAAAGATACACCTTTTTAGACTGTTTGGCTTAGACAGTTTGGCATATTTTTAGCTTATTTTTTGTTGATTATTTTTTTTTGCCTGCCTGCTACCGCAAACAGCCTAACTGCACATCAAGGTTCTTCTCATTGAAACTAAAACCCCCCATCTTTTTTAATTCCTTAGAATGTATGTAGCTGTTTAAGTCTTCATTTAACATTCAGACGGTCGGATTATATTTTCACTGTCTTTGGTACTGGAAAATATTTCTGAATCCATAATTTTTTTTTTTTTGCTTTTCAAATATTACTCGTATTATTTTGTTTCGTGCAACTTTAACGAGCTATCTTATGTTATTTAAGAACTAAGTAAAGGATTTCAAATATTGACATTGGAATTTATTATAGTATAACATAGTATAACATAGTATAACATAGTATATTTATTATTATTCGTTTACATAGTATAACGAAGGTAAATCAATAAATAGCCTGTTTTAAGTCAAAACTGTAATACGATACTTTTTGTCAAAATAAAGCTTTTGTCAATATTAAAACACACCACAATACTAAGATACGGTTTATTGATTGGTCTACTCTGCGTTCCTACCTCTCATTTGAGTCTCAAGATGAATGGACTCTGTTGATTTTCAAAGTTAGTTCTATAAACTTTTTTTTTTACTTTTTTTATTTCTAAGCATAGGATATTCGATACCTAGTAGTTATCTTAAAAAAAAAAAATAAATAAAAGGTATAATCTTAAAAATAAAATCTTACAATGATTTTTTTTTAAGTTTCCTATCGTTTTACATAATTTTCCCTGAATAATTTCAATAATCTTAACTGAATCTGCATATACAGTTTGTGAATATAAAAACAGCAAAGCCAAACAAAATTTTTACTTCATATCTTCACTTTCAGAAAACTCAAATTGTACTTCCTTTGTATTGAGCGAACGCATAAGCCATAAATCTTAACCATGGCTTTTTTCTTTCAAGTTAAATATCGTTTTGTTTTATCTTGGACTAGCTAATAAAAACCTTGTGCAAACAGCTCTTCATAACTAACTATCAAAAACCCCCGTAAAGATACAATTGAAAACCCGATGTATATCTTTATAAGGTTTTCTTCTTAATAGGTGAAATTATGGATTGGTTCCAAAAATATTATCCAAGAGTTGCTTTTTTCCACAGCCTCCTATTTCTATTTATTTCCCCAATTATTTAAAACAAAATCTTACCTGTATCTGAAAGCACAGTTTGTAAATTTAGCAATAGCAACGCTGTTAAAAGTTTCAGCTTCATATCTTCCCTTTTACAAAACTCAAATCTAACTTCCTTTCCACTGAGCGGATACAGGAGCTTTATATGCGCTTTCAATCTTAACCAAGACCCGTTTTTTCCAAGCTATAATAGTGTTTTGTTTCTATGGAAAATCCCGCTGGAAAAATGTAGAATTTCCAGAATGCACACTAAATAAGTGCGTATATGTTTAAATTCTTTAATTTTTTCTGTAAATTTATAGGGTCAATAAAGGCATAAAATGTTACATGTATTTCTGGTTAGGGGAAATGGATTCCTCTACTTCTTTCAGAAAAAATTTTCAGTGATTCACCCCCCCCCCTGCTAAAACTGGATAAAACCTTCTATAATGTTTAATATAACCGACAATTTTAGACACAAAACACAATTTTCGGGATAGTTTAGAGGATAATAAATAATAAGAAATAATATAATATAAATTGCATTAATAAAATTAATAATAAATAATTAATAATAAGTTATTATTAAATAATAAATAATAAGTATAATTAAATAATATATTAAATAATTAATATATTATTTAATAATAAATAGTATAAATAATAATAAAAATAATAAGAAATAATAATAAGACAAAAGGAATTTATGACATATGGGAAGGAGAGGGTCAATTTTTTTCCAGTTTTTGCCTCCTCCCCAGATTTGGACAACCTTTATTTTGTATTTCAATCGAAAAATATCTATTTTTGGTATTTCCATTGAAGACTCGAAAAAACAACAAAATTGACCCCTGTTATTTAAAAAATACATTTTCCGCCTTCTTCTCTATATTTTTGTAACAAGATGTCCCCAGAGGCATCACTAGTACAATTTTTTAGGGGGGAAGGGGTACTTTAATTGATTTTGCCGACTGGTTGATCATTTTTACCAACTGATTTGGGTGATTTTGCTACTATAATTACTTAATTTTTTTTCTACCGACTGACGTCATTTATTTCCAATTTCCATTTAAAAGGGCGTAATTTTGTCAAAATCAATAAAGGGGGGAGAAATTGCAGCCGATTTTCCAAAGTCAATTGAAAATGAGCAGTTATTTTTCAAGAAGAAAACGTAATAAGAATAAAGAAAAAAAGAAATTTTGTACCAATCGACCAAAGCGAAACGATGCTTCTTCAAATTCATAAGAATATCCACGGGATGATTGACATCAATCTTTTTCATTTTTGTGGGTTGGGTAGCCTACCAAAGACTAAAAGGTTACTTAGGAGGTTGTTCGATATAGACGAACGAAGATATGTTTTTACACGTTTCATACATGAATAGAATCGTTCGCTTAATGTAGTCGAGAAAAGAAATGATAAAATTAGGTCGAAAGCCTGAAGGACCAAACGGAATGCTTTCATATTCTTCACAAGAAGTGATCGAGCACTCGATGCGCTCTGTGGTTTGACGTACGTCTTTGCAAAGCTTAATTGTGACAGCAACGTTAGCTCATAGCTTTTCTGAGACAGGTACTCATTCTGAAGCGCGTGAAACAGTTCTGGATCAAGGAAATTGCTCAAGGAAGGACTGGAAAGAAATGCTCAAGGATCAAGGAGGATTTGGCGTCAAAAGCAACAAATGACTGCATAGAGACCCACTACGATCAAACCATCAGTTAAGCTCGAAGACTAGTCTTTCTTTAACAAAGCAGAAAATCTTCACTTTTGTGGTCGATAAATGAGTCATAAGCCCTGCCAGTTTGTGCACATTTATCATTACTATTATTATTCGTTTATTGCCATCAAAACAAAGATGCAATAGATGGAGTAATCCATAAAGATAACAAAAAGAAAAAAAAGAACATAAACACAAATTAACATTCAAATACATGACAAAAAAACTCCTCATTACATGAAGTACATTAATACGAATAAACTATTGCAAACAACTTTTCGACCATGGGTGATGAAAATTTCTTTGAATCCTTATTTTGATGTCCCGGGTATTTTAAAATAAGACGTTCCTTTACTATTTTTAGTTTATTCATTAAATTTTCATTTACTAAAACTAAAAGCTAAAGTTTTTTTTTCTGGCTCAAACAATTATGAAAATTCACTCAGGCAGAATGAGCCCAACCCTGGTTGTTTCCGACGAAATTATAGTCGATGCATTAGGCTTTTCGGTTACACTTATCTGGTCAAGGAAGTAGTAAACGTCTACCTCATGCTTATTTTTAACAATCCACATTCAAAATAAAGAGAGCATATTGGTTGCTGAACTTCAATGACACTTCTCTTTAATAACTGAGACAATCATTTCCCAGTTGTTATCTGGCATCAGCACCTGCACATGGTCCTCAAGAGAAATCACCATGGCTCTCACTTCCGAGTACTGTACACGAGAGAACTAGACTGCAGTTGTTTTGAGGCACAGTCAACTGGACTAAGCATGCAAATCATCATCTCAAGAATTAGCAGAAATTTGGCATCTAAAGCAGCAAGCAATCCGAATGCTTCTCTTCTGTTGTCTGCAGTTTCTTCAATTTGGTCTACAAAATGTCAATGATCACTCTTGCTCTCGAAGCGATCTTTTGTAGAGATATACTGTAAGACCACGTTGTTTCGACGAGCCGCTCTAGTTCTTTTGATTTTCACTTCGCTTTTGCAGGATTTTGATAAACAACTCGTGGCGTGGCCTTCGTGGCGTATACATAATACATATACATAATAATTTCTCTTCGTAGAGCAATAGAAGATTCTTACTTGTGTTTTAACACATGATATTGCCTTATATTTATAGAATACTGAAAATCTAGCGCTTTACTGAAAACACAAAGCATAACTTAAAAAAAAACAGAATGTTGCTCTCAGGAGCAAGAAAGTCTTTAGCTAGCCTGCGCAAAATAAAACATGAATTTACAAATTGTTTAATAATCTCTCCCTAGCTATAAAGTTGGTAACTTTTGCCACACAATTTAAATTCTCTAAAAAATCCAGGCTAGGCCAATTTTCATATAAATAGCTAGTTATTTTTTCAGAATTCACCAATCATAAATAAAAGTTCGGATAAAGAGAAATTCTTTTGTTAGACAATGATAATAACATTCACAAAATATACTAGATATATCGAACACATGCACATTGACCGTCATCAACAGTGACCGTCATCACTGTACATGTTATCGAAATATCCAGTATATTTTGTAGGTATTATTATCACTGCCTAATAAAAGGATTTATCCCTACTCAAACTTTTATTTATCATTAAGGAAAGGTAATGTAGTCTTCTAAATTTTCTAGAATCCACCAAATGCAGGGAAATGCCACGAATGAGCTTATTTTAGCTGGTTTTGTGAAAGTAGTTGCAAAACTGCGAAGTAATGATTTTTGTATTGTCAAAATTGAAATTCATAGCCTCTATCATTAACAAATTAGCCTTGCATTTGAATTTTTTTTTACTCGGTAGTTCCCTCACATTTTTTTTCACTTGTAAAGTTGACTAGGAAAGGGAGTATTCAAGAGGGGGATTTTAAAAAAATAGCTTGTGATTTCAAGCCTTTACACTCCAGTATTGACACTAAAATAAGATTTTGGTGCCATAACGCATTTTATGATGGTGTTGTCATGACAAAATTATAAAAAGCGCGTAAATATGAATGTTAGCTTTCAACTGACCTTAAACAGCTCTGTGCGACATTTTAGTGCCCTATTAGTGCCATATTAGTACTGGATAACTACAACAAAAAAGGGAGACCTATAAGCGTTTACACCTCTTTTTAGAAGTTCCAAAGAATAGATTTCCGCAAAAAACAGTTATTGGTAACAAAATGTAAGTAAGGAGTGACGCGGCTCAATAGTAACCGAAACTATAAGAAACAGAGTTTCGGTTACAATAGATACATCAAAAGAACTAAATGTTGATGCTTATTCTAAATGTATAAAATTAATCAGCGAACCTGAAAAATTTTGCCAATTTTTGAAAAAGGGAGGAAACACCCTAAAACACCAAGTGAACTTAATGAAAATCACACCATCAGATTCAGCATATCAGAGAACCCTGATGTAAAGGTTTCAAGATCCTTCAAACAAAAACTATATCTCGCATTCTAGAGCTATAATGAGAGAAAGATTGAGATGGCTAGGACACATTCTGCGGATTAATGTTGACTGATTGCCAAAGATTGTCCTTATTGGCCAACTGTCTAGGGCCAAACGAAAAGCAGTTCGTCGCTGAATGGGGTTGCAGGATTTTGTAAGGAAACGTTTAAAGAAAATCAGAATTTCCTGTGGGGGGTGTAAAGAGGGAGGCTTTGAATAGATTGGGAAGGACGAGGAACATGCGTTAGCTGTGGTGGCCTGAAGTGGCTTGATGTTGCAGTAAGTTGCTAGTAGTAGTGTTTAGAGGGTAATACCGCATCTGTCATCAAACATCAATGTAGAGATGAAACAAAAACCCGTGGTTGTTTCCACTTCCCAGTCAGTCTGGAATTTCTATATTGGTCAATTTCATCACAAACACTTTTTGGTTAATTTGAATATTTATGGCTTAACACGCACTCATTATATGAAAGCGGTAAAGGAGCAAAATTTTCGAGATCTTCGACACTTCTTAGAAATTTTCATTTTACTTGCTCCCTTCTCTTATGTTTGACCAAAATCACAGCACACATTCTAAAGACCATAGTTAACATTCTTGGAAAAATGAAGCAAAGACTCTCTCATTGAAACTTTTATCTTATACAAATAACATTATTTGTTCTTCTCTTCGTCTGAAGTGTTAAGATAGTTTTTCCCACCAAACGCTTTGCAAAAGCAATTTGATTCATCTCAAACTTCGGACAGAATGATTATTTACATTTGAAGACACAACATTAGACGGTGTTGAAATATTCTTAGTTAAAATAGTATTTGTAAACTCAATAAACTTTTAATAAACTTAGTTCAAAAGCTAGAAAACAAACGACGTTAGTAAAAATATTTGATATATATACGATCTGTGCATGAAACATTCACATGTGTTACGTCACACTTGGACGATTTGTCGGTAGATACGATTCTTCCTCGCTATGCTTTGATTCGGAATGCTTTGAGACTCGATAGTATTCAGCAAATTCACCCTGAAAGATGAGTGACTAGTTTATATCTAATACATGTATAGTTGGCAAGTGCCCTTAACTTATAAAAATCCTGATAATATAAATATTTTAACGTATAAAAACATACATGGGAGATACGTAAATCTGTGGCAAGGCCTGTAGTTATGTGAATAGCAAGTATAACTTAAAATATCATAGATATTAAAGGCAACTGATCATAATATTGATTTTAAAATTTACCGTGCAAATTTCTCATTTTTGTGAATAAGTGTGTGGTCCTTTTTTGTGAATAATTAATAATTTGTGAATAAAAAATAATTTTTGTGAATAATAGTATGGTCGATAGTATTCAGCAAATTCACCCTGAAAGATGAGAACTGGTTAATATCTTTTACTTTATATAGTTGATAAGTGCCCTTAACTTAGAAAAATCACATATATAACAATCGTTCTTATAACAACCACACGGCCCACTATAAAACGGATATTATTCTCTTGGGTACTTTTTCAAACAGTCAGCTTGTTGAGTCAAATCAAGAGAATTTAGAATTTCGGAGTCCAAACCCCTCCTAGTGCATACGGCCCTTGCAAGGAATATACATCATTATAGAGACTTTATACAGTAAGCACGTTTCATTAAAAGGGGACAAAATTTATGTTTAGTTTGGTAAGCATACTCTGTCTCGTCAAACGACCGTTGGATCAAACTAAAAATTTCAAGATTTTTCTTTCTTTTTTTTTTTGGGGGGGGGGACAGGAAACTATCTGGAATTTTTTCAGCGGGGGTTACAAAAAAAATCGGTAATGGAGGCTACTAAAAAACTTTAAAAAAAATTGGTTTATATTCACTTTTTGTTACGTTTTTACGAGTCAACCAAACTTTCATTAGAAGGTGACAAAATTTATGTTTAGTTTGGTAAGCATACTCTGTCTTGTCTAACGACCGTTGGATCAAACTAAAAATTTCAATATTTTTCTTTCTTTTTTTTGGGGGGGGGGGGGCAGTAAACTATCTGGGATTTTTTTTTCAGCGGGGGTTACAAAAAAAAATCGGTAATGGAGGCTACTAAAAAACTTTATAAGAAATTGGTTTATATTCACTTTTTGTTACGATTTTACGAGTCAACCAAACTATCTCGGGAGGCGGGGGGGGGGGGGGGGTCCCAACCCCTACCTTTCACTTTTTCATTATAGTTGTGACCATACCTATCTACTTGCTATATTTATTCAGCTTCACTGTTTTATTTTTCTTTAAAGCTGCAAAAAAAAGGAAAATACAAACCAAAGCATACGTAGAAGTTTCTTCTCTTGTTTTATTTCAAGGGGGAGAACAAATTTTAATAATATAAATTTTTTAATTTCACAAAAATAATAGTAAAAATACACGTATCCTCTCAGTGTATGTGCTTGTATGGCAAGATCAGCAAATTGACCGTATTTTATACATGTTGTATGTTCCACGACATAAATAGCTTTGAACATACCTCTCCACAAGTTTAATTTCTAAATTAAGATTTATCACATCAGAAACATATCCACTATTTTTTCAGGGGGGAGTGGGGTTCGCAAAAGGATCTTTTCGGGGGGGGGGGAATCTTTAAAAAACGTATCAATTTTTTTCCTCATTTTTGTTACGCCTTGTATCACAAATAGGAAAAATCCCGTGGCCTTTTCACCCAGAGCAGCTATTTTTCAGAAGATATCTGCGCTATGTCATGCCTTGTCAAAGATACGTGCATTATATCATCTTGCATATGAAGTTGCAGTTTTTGCCAATAATTGCATTTTATTTCAATATTATCCCTTGTTACCTACACAATACATGTATATATAAAAATAGCTTTAAAATGGGCCCTTGAACATTTTTTTTTATGATGTTTTAGTGTCCAACTAGCGCCAAGTTGAAAAAAATTTATTTTCCTTGTTGCTCAATATGGGGGACTATAATTCTCCTATGTGAGATTTCCAGCTATGGCGACTTCAATGGAGCAGTTTCAATTTCGATCAAGCACCATTTACGCGAAGTTTCAGGCTATTTTTCGAAATTAATTAAAATTAATTGATATAGTAGTTATCATTGTTGAGTCAATGAAAAATGATGATTCTTCCTCACTTGACTTTTTTTTCTTTTTTTTTTTTTAGATGGGTCTTTAAATATTCGGTTACAGCGAACTAGAACTCGTTCTTTACTAGATTAAATAAAAAAAATAGCTTTTTTAACTGCAAGTAAGGAGCGACATTTAAAATTAAAACGTACAGAAATTATTCCGTATATTAAAGGGGTTGTCCCCTTCTCAGTGCCTGGCTCTTTACATTAAAGTTTGACTCTGTCTCAAAGCTCTACTTTTTAAAACAATAAAAAACTTTAGCGGGACAAACGTACAGAAACGTACAAGAAATTATTCCGCATATGAAAGGGGTTGTCCCCTTCTCAGCGCCTGGCTTTTTACATTAAAGTTTGACTCTTTCTCAAAGCTCTACTTTTTAAAACAATAAAAAACTTTAGCGGGAAGAACGAGGCATTGAGCAGGGACAATCCCTTTCATATACGGAGTAATTTCTGTTCATTTTAAGTTTAAATGTCGCTCCTTACTTGCAGCTAAAAAAGCTAGTTTTTTATTTAATTTCTGAACGTTTTTGAATCAATGCAGGTTTTGATTTTGGCTCACCGCACATGAATAATTAAAACGAAATTCGCATGTTAATTTTTTTCGGCTAAAAGGCTTTCTCACAGTTTTGATCAGACGATTTTGATTAAAAAAAAGTGGTAGTGAAGGAGGCATAGTTGCCTTCCAATTTTTGGTTACTTAAAAAGGCAACTAGAACTTTTTATTTTTTTACGAACGTTTTTACTAGTTATAAATAAACGTAACTTACGAATTAACTTATGTAACGAACTTCTATATTTGTTTATTTGTATTACGTATATGATAAGATTCGCTCCCTTGTCAATACCTCGCTCTTTACACTAAAGCTTGAACGTTGTCCCAATTCTTTAAGAATGGCCTCTGAATCAAAAAGGCCGTAGAATAAGCGGTTGAAATTACTAAAAATACTTTAGCGTAATGACCAAGGTATTGTGGAGGAGATGAACACCCTTATTTACGTAATTATTTCTGTTCTTTTTAGGTTTTAATGCTGCTGCTTACTTCCAGATAAAAAAAAAATTATTTGTTTTTTTATTGTTTTTTTTTAATCATGCTAGAAAATCCTGCCGCCTCTTAATGGAAATTCTCTTCCCTCATGATAAATTCCTCCATAGAAAGATCCTCCCAAGTAACCCCCTTCCCCAACCAGCCACCACCCCCCCTTCAGCCCGAAAACGTCCCCCTGAAAACGTCTGTACATCTCCAACAATCCTTACTACATGTAAACAATGGTCAAAGTTAGTAACTAGCAGCCCCTCCCCCGGGGACTGTGGATGATTAAGTCGTCCCGAAAAACATAATTATAAGCTTTTTCGAATATGCTGAACAAACTGGCCACCTCGAAATTTTGATCTGATAACTTTGGGAAAAAATGAGCGTGGGAGGGGGCCTAGGTGCCCTCCAATTTTTTTGGTTACTTAAAAAGGGCACTAGAACTTTAATTTCCGTTAGAATGAGCCCTCTCACAACATTTTAGGACACTGGGTCGATACAATCACCTTTGAAAAAAAAAACAAAAAACACGCAACCTGTCTTCTGGCAAAAAATACAGAATTCCGCATTTTTGTAGATAGGAACTTGAAACTTCTACATTAGGGTTCTCCAATACGCCAAATTTTACGGTGTGATTTTCGTTAAGATTCAATGACTTTTAGGAGATATTTCCCACTATTCTCTAAAACAAGGAACATTTTCTTGAGCTCGTAACTTTTGATGGGTAAGACTAAACTTGATGAAACTTACATATTTAAAATCAGCATAAAAATTTAATTCTTTTGATGTAACTATTGGCATTAAAATTCCATTTTTTAGAATTTCGGTTACTATTTAGCTAGGTTGCTCCTTACTACAGTTCGTTACCACATACTGTTTGATTGCATCTGACGCAGCATCCATGGTTCAGTAACGATTTACGGTGATTTATAAAACAAATAAACTATTTTGGAATTCATTCTTGATTCAATTTAAATCAATAGAAGGTTTTACTAAAGAAAAAAATATATTTTACAGAATTACTATAACGAGAATTGTTAGTGGAGAAAACAATCCACCTGGTGTTTGCTAAGTTTCCACTGGCATGCTTAATTTTCCGTTCTATCTTTATTTTTTTGCAAAAGAAGAACGACGGCTGAAGTGAATATTTGCGGAACAAAATTGGATTTTGGCTACTGTTTTTCTCCAAGTACAATAAATAGAAAATTGTAATTGCAACATCTGCAGAATTTGAAACAAAAAGGATTAAGGAATTGGAAGCACAATAGAAGTACTTTATGAAGGTGCATAATGTAAAATCACAAAGGAAATAAAAAAAATTATCTATTAGTTGAAAGAATACATAATTTTTCCAAAAAATATACAAAAAGAAAGGATTATGAAAAAGAGAAAACTCAAGACAAATCGACAAATAAAAAGACTTTTTTTAATCGACTTTGCTTAATTTACTGAATTTTTTGGAGATACTTCAAAGTCGTTATTGAAAAAACCATATTGTTCATTGCTAGAATGTCAGAACTATCTTGCCTATATAGTGAATAGCTAGTGTTCAAACTATTTCAATTATACAAATTAGAAAATGTCATATTCTGAAGCCCACATCAGAGCAAATAGAAGCATATAAGATTTTATTTTAATAGAGACATCGCAAAAGTTACATTTTTTTTCAAAATTTCTATGTGCAGTACAGCCTACTAAGGAATTGAGAATCACTCAGGCAGCAAATCCTTATTTTCAAATTTGGAACCAAGCCAAGATACAAAGTCCAGATTAATAGAAATTCAGCAGCAACGTAATACAATTCTTTACTGATGTACATAGTATGATAATAGCTACGTCTATGACGTAACTGCTGCCTATGATGCTGGTAGTTTTTACAGCTTAATAAATAAAACGTTAGAGCCACGATAAACTTAAATAATGCAAGACAAGCACGTCATCATATCATCATATTCTAAAACAAAAAGTGACTAACTACCGCACACTACTTCTTACCAGTGCGGCAATTCACGAAAATACACCGATGGAGGGGGGGGGGTTTCAATTTCTTCAATACTCAGGAAACAATATTTTCATATGCACGTTCTATTGACTCAACTGCTCATTACTAACCGAAAACTAAGTTAGAAACGAAGCGTCATGTACAATAAAGATTACCAACATGCAAGTCTAACTTGGTTCAGAAACTTCCACCCCAGTCCAAATACCTTTATGTTGTTTGTTCAATATGATGATATGTTGCAACATAATAGCCCCCATAATAATTGTGTGGGTTAACAGTTATGGGCAAGATTCCAAAGTCCCTTTATCCCCATGTGAGTGCTAAATTGTAAATGCATATGTTTTAATTGCAATGTAAAATTGAATAGATTAAAGCAATGTGCAGTTCTAATTGACAAATTTTGGTCCTTTATCTATTGGTCTTCCGTTAATGTTTATTTATTTCCACTTTTTAAAACTGACAATCAGTTCCTAGTTTTCAAAATTGCTATTATTGCTGAAAAATCATCAACTTTCTTCATAAGAAGAGGATCGGCATTATTATACATGACAAGTATGCATAATCTTTTTAATCAATTGGGGATTCAACCATGATCAAATCGATCTGAATTTAACAAGATAAATAAGAATTAAATATTCTCACTCATCAACGATCAGGTAGTCTTAGATTGCAAAGATCGTGCTTTCCGGTCATCCATCTGGAGCCGCACGAAAAACAGGTCGTTCCTGAATGGAATAAGAAGCGATTTGAAGGAAATCAGAACTTCATAGGAGGGTGTAGAGAGTAAAACTTTGGATAGATTAGGACGGAACTGGATTGTACCCAGACTGGTGTTGCAGAGAGTTGTTAGTAGTAGTAGATACTATTAATATTAACAAACAGGCTACTAAATTGGTCTATAACATGCATATAGTGGCAGTATTCTTTAAGCAATTCGTATACATTCAAAAATTTTACAGAAAAAAAAAGAAGAAAAAACACTTATTTTTCACCTGCTGATTCGTTTCAAATTATGCTTGAGACACAAAATAAAATATTCTTTTAAACTCAAAATTCTGTTCACATTCACCTTTTTACTAACACCATGCTGTCATTTTCAGATGAAGACACCGGCATGCAAGACAATCTAACAATATTGAGAACCACTGTGATACACCCCCTCCCCCTGAAGTATCCTTTACGGGGATGACTCAACATTTATTGAGGAAAAAACATCACGATGGGGTGAAATGATCATAAAATCATTTGCTACTTTTGTACGTTAAAGGGGATTCGGTACCTTTTTTAGTCTGTGCGGCCAAACTATTTAGAATTGACAGGTCAACCTTGCCATAACTTCTAGAGCTTAGATAAGAGATCCAAACCAGAAAGCTAAAAGTCAACAGCCACTTTTCCGGAAATCTTGGAAAAACCAGTTAATTTCTGCTGTTTTGTACCAGAGATAAGAAATATTGAATTTTAATAACAATTGAATGATTAGAAAATGTTAATTGTCTTTTTCGATTGAACATAACAGAATTTTCCTTTTAAAAGTTCAGGAAAGCATAGTCCCTAAAAATGTTCTTACCTGCTGGGAAACCATTAAAAATAAGCCTAAATAAGCTCAGCTTTGAGGGTTCCCTGTTGTGGTACCCGCCTTGATTAAAAACCTTTTGGACATCGGATACGCATTATTTATGATGTATTAACATTGTATAGACAACCCTTTGCTCAACAATTAAGATGTTACACGTTTTCTTTATTTTAAACTAGCCCCTTGTTAGTTTTTCGAACTGTTGACACATTTAAAATCTTTCAATCAATTTTTCCCAAAATTGCTTTGGGAGTTACCCATGAAACTAGAAAAATTTACTAATGAGCCCTTTGTCTTTGAGACTGTCAACTGACGCTGAAACTTACAAAACGATTTTTTCAAGGGACTGTATCGCCTTAATATTCCAGAAAACTGATTAATCAGCTGTGGGAATACGAAAGGCGTTAAGTGACATTTTGCAAAATGTTCAGAAGTAAAAAATTATTTTGGAAAATAAGCCTTCATATCTCTCTCCAAAGCCCCATATATCTCTAATCGTGCCTTTCTAGCCATTTCATGGTGGACATTATTTGACAATCTCCATGGCTGTGGAAAAGTCGTGCACTAAACAATTTTCGGTCTGCAAAACTGAAATTTGGTTATAAAGTATTTTGAGTAGTATCTCATAAGCAGACACGTATCTTTTGATTAAACGAATTGATTGGTCGTACCTGATTTTAGTAGAACAGGTATACAACTCATGTTTAACTAATATGTCACATACCACCTTTCGTATTTCAGCAGCCGAAAATTAGCCTGATTGAGAGTCAAAATAAACTAACCAATTTTCCACATTTTGTTATCATTTTCAGCCACCATATAAATTTGATAAAGAAAGAATGCGATTATAAGGTTTACGTAGGTTATTGGAACAAAGGAAAATTTAAACTGTTATGGTATTACTTTTAATTTAAGACTTAGCAATCGACCAAAACAGATCTTAACAAAACAAAGCTTTAACCATGAAGATTCTATCATTCGCCCTTTTCCCTTGCAAGTGCGATTTAAGAAAAAAGAAAACAAACAGGATAACCCCAAAGTGTGTTCGAACACGGCATGATTACTTATCAGGCCACAGTATGGATTAGTTGCTCATAAGTTATGCTTGCTAGCCCGGAAAAAGTAGTATACACGAGGATAAGTGACGTCATTTCAGAGAACATGAAACTGCTTGTAGATAAACAAAAAGGAAGAGTAACTGTGAAATACGACACGCCTCCTCGAATTTCGAACAAGCTTGAGTCGAGAACACGTGCTTAATTTTGTCATTCACTTAGCTGTCCATGGCCTTTCAGTTAACAAGCTGCCGGATAAGTGTAGGTACTTATCTTTTGCCACTGGGGCTAATTAAGAGAAGGATAGGCATTTAAATCACCCAAAGTTTTCATAAAATATGTTTTTTGGGTGTTCTCTTTGAAAAATATCTTTTTTTTTGTATTTTCATAGAACAAAAAATACTACGACCTTTCCTAGATTTTAGTGAATACATTTTGAACACCCCCCCCCCCCCACCTGCCACCAGAATCTTCTTGAATTGGTCGTATTGGCCATTGCATGTGGGGAAGTTAGTGTATAACGGAGATTTTCGAAGGCACTACAAATGCTAAAGGACGACTCAAACGACGTTCGCAAAGTTCGTAAGGTCGTTCGCAATGTTCGTAAAGTTAGTTCGTTAACCTTCCGTAAACCATTACGTGAGCAACCATTAAAGCTAAACTTTAGTTAACTTTTTTCATAAAATTAATAAAGTTGACCAATAGGGAAATAGCTCCAGAGCAAAACTTTTAAACAGATTTGGAAATGTGGAAGCAGGAAACTGAAGATAGGCTGATTTCTCTAGCCCGAGAAAAGCCTGTTTCGTCAACAGCAAATTGAAGGTTATGATGATGGCTTGACAACACCTCGACAAGACTAGGAGCTGACTATGGTAGGAAGTCTCTCTTGAGTATGGCAAAGTGTAGTAGACATCAGTGGTTTGGAATTTAGTTTCAGTATTTTGCACTAAATATCTAGGGTGCTATGGGTCTAAATTCTTGGCAGGATTTTTGGCATCACTCTCAACTTCACAAGAAAATAGGAAAAACCAAGGAATCTTGATCCTGAAAACAGAATATGTAACAAGGCCTTATGCCTCATTAAACTATACTCACACCCCAAGCTCCTTATTTCTTCAAGACTTTTTTTTACGAAATATAAAAGGCTTCAGAAATCTGAATAGTTTGCTGCTCAAAACACAGGTAAAGTAGAAAGCTCATATGAGCGGTGAAAACTTTTTATGGAAACACTTTGCGAACGCCGTCCTTAATGCTTAGGAGCAATTTTTGCTAGATCAATGTCATCTAGATAATTAAATATTAGATGGCGCTAATAAGAAAAACAGCAAATCCTTTCATATAGATTTTGTATCAGCCTAGCCAACACTTTTTTGGCACCCCTACTTTCTATTTTTCTCCCTAATGATGACGGTAAATTGACACCATCATTAACACCGAACTGTTTGGAAAACGTATCCCATACTCAAATTATTTAATGTATATATCTGTCGAAATGTAGCAAAAAGAATTTCCTGAATGAGTTTAAAATGCAGTTTGGTATATTTATTTCGAACTTTCCTTAAAGAAGTGTTATGCCTTGCATTGATAGATTATCAAATACCGCAGAAAACTAGGCTTTCAAACAAGCATAAAAATAGTTTGGTTGGTTTAATGTAGAATTACATTTAGATTGCATTAGAAAAAAAAATCTCGGTGATTTCATTTGCATTAAAAATTAGAGAGAAAAGAAACTAGTAATGCTATCAAAAGAAGCAGATAAACAAATTTATTGGAAAGCATTAAAATAATAGAAAGAAAGAAAAACAATTATTAATGTTATTAAAAGAAGAAGAAATGTGAATTAAGTGGAAAACACAAACTCTGTTAAAGTTAATTTAGTGAAAACTGTTTGTTTGGAATAGAAAATATGACAATAATATTATAAAACTAATTAATTTTCGACTCATTATTTATTAAAAATTCGGGATATATACTAGACGTTTTCGGTACTCGTTATTCTGCGAAATGCGAGGAATAAATCGGTTTTTAAGGAAAATTCGAGACGCTATCATTTACTAACGGACCAAATTAAAAATCTTACTTACCTAGTTACACATTTTAGACACAAATTTTTAGAAATTTTTGGTACTTGTCTATTATAGCCCCTATGTTAAGTTCTTCATCTAGGTAGAATCTATTTCTCTGACAAATCCTAATGAGATATCATAAAATATGTTGAAAATATAATACTTTAGAAACAAATTTGGGCTATATATTTGCACATTAGGGGGGGGGGGTTAAAATACAGCGTGGCAGCATACAAAATATCTTAGGTACAATTATTCTACATATTGTGAAGTAAGAGTTGTTTTCTAACTTAAAACAGTGTCCAAATACTTTATTCCACCCCCTAATGTGCAAATATATAGCCCAAATTATATATTCCCCTTTTATCCTTTCACTTCTCTTTGTCTTGTCTCACGCTAAGCTGAAAGAAACTAACGGAGAAACCGGTTCTACACTGCGTCAATGGATATGACAGAGATATAACACATATATGTAACATACATAACAATGGATATAACAACATAGGCGCTATAACAGACAAGAACTCTTTTAGCTTTCAAGATGAATATTCTCTTAGGCCCTTAAATGATTTAAGTAGTTTTGGATTAAAAAGGAAAAAGAGCCTCCCCATCCATTGAATGTGCATAGTCCGTCGAACGAAAATTTCAGTTGCTGGGTCTTTTTTATAGGGACAAGTAGCAAGTCTATCACCCAGACTTACGTCAGCTGGATTCAAACCCCGGATCCCGTATTGTCAAGCAGATCGTCAATGCACTCGGCTATCACAAGGTTCATCTTAAGGATCTACTAGTATCAAGCTTTTCTGATTTGAAATTATTATTCAAATCTCCACTTCCATTTGTCAATCATAAAAGTTATGCTTGAAAGTTGAACATAGCTCGATTCTCCAAATAACACCCATAATACATTGCTGGAACTGTTATCGTACATAATTTTTCATCCAAAAGTTTAGCTGTACTTTAGCTTTGGCGTCAAGCTACAGACTAGCATTACCACTTTAATTATTTTATAATACGCCAGATGGCAGTTGACATTCTTGGGATAGAACTTACTCCAGTTTCGTGTCTTATTATGTGTCCGAAAACTTTCGAAGAAAACATTTGCATAAAATCGGTAACTCATTTTTACTCAACGATGAGAAGAACTTGTTTAAATGAGAAACAAGTTTAAAATTGTTGATTATCTTCGACTAAATTAGTGGAATATCAGACGGGTCATTTTTGAGAACTTTGTCAATACATTTCGCTCCTGGTAAAAATAGATACCCAAATATATCTTACCTGGCAGCTATTGTGATGACCCGCCCGGATAAGTAATTCTTATCTATGTTCTTGAAAAAAAAGCAGTTGGACAGCAAGGCTTTTGGCGACATTTTAAGTTGTCTTTTCCATTCTTTTGTGCAATCTATTATTATTGGACGACAATCTGCAGACATTTGTCAGTGTTTCTCTTTGGCAAGATAAATGTTCTTATTATATCTCATTTGAGTTCACAGTTTAACCTACTTCATATCCTTGAAAATTTCATCGCATTTAGCTGCAAGTTATGTTGCCACATATTAAGAGGAATGAGCCTGTTAGGATTTGTAGGTTCCAAAAATTACCTAAGGATTTCAGAATAAAAATTTTCGCCCCCCTCCCTTCCTGCCTTAGGTGATATAACCGTAATTTTGTAAGAATTTTCATTGGGCTGATTTTAAGTTTCAAAGTTTTTAGGTCAGAACCACATTTTCGGCAGTGTTGCCTTGAATCATGAAAATGAATAAACAAAACCAAATAGTTAAATTTGGCGACGCTTTTCGTCCATAAAATTCAAAAATTCAAACCTGTTGATTTACAAAGACGACTACACCTTCAAAGGAAAGGTAAATCTACTTGAACGGTTTGGTCTCGTATGTTTTTAGATGATATTTCCAGACATTTCACCCATGCTTCTTTTTTTATGCTGCTACCAAGAATTGCACAACTACGTAGAGATCTTTCTCGATTTAATTTTCCCTGTCCTTAGTGATTTAAATATAAGAAAAAATACCTAAAACTGATGAAAAATATATTGACTATCAAATATTAAATAACCAAGAACTGCACAACTACTTAGAGATCTTTCTCGATAAAAATCGAATTCCCAATTTTTTTTTTCCAATTTTTAAGATATATATGATTGTGCAAGTTCCCCCTTAGCAAATTCAAAATCAAATTTAATTTTCCCTTTCCTTAGTGCTTTAAATATAAGAAAAAAATGCCTAAAACTGATGAAAAATATTTTGACTATCAAATATTAAGTAACCAAGAACTGCACAACTACGTAGAAATCTTTCTTGATAAAAATCGAATTCCCAATTTTTTTTAATTTTTAAGATATATATGGTGCTGCAAGTTCCCCCTTAGCAAATTAGATATACTACTGTTACACAATATATATGGTTGTGTAAGTTCCCTCTTAGTAAATTCAAAATCAAATTTTAATTATTTTTTTTGTCCTTATTGCTTTAAATATAAGAAAAAATACCTAAAACTGATGAAAAGTGTTTTGACTATCGAATATTAAACAATTTAAATATTACATACATTTCAATATGTATATTCCCATGTGTAACATTTAAATAATATTATACTAGTTTTTCTTTCTTTTCATTTAGTTAAATTTATTAAATAAATTATATTTTACAATCAGTTTAACTAGTCTACGATCAAATCTACTCTATACTAAAATACACAAGCTACGAAAAATGGAAAAAAAAAACTTCCACACATCACAAATCTTCAAAGTAAAGTTTTCGACTAACTTTCCCTGAAAAGCCCTCTAAATCCAACTGGCCGCGGGAGGGCATATCCGTCAGCCTCTCTTCTTATGAAGGAGCATATCAATTTTACGCTTCAAAATAATTGTTGGTCGCTGGAGGGCTCCACTTTAATCGCGAACAGTTTTAAACCAAAAAGAACGATTCCGTTAATATGCTTAACTGCGCTAAGGAGGGATAACTGGGTGATTAGAAAGCATCACCCAAATTTGAGGTAGGTTCAGCTGATTCATAAAAAGTGTAATACATTGATTTAATCTTGTAGGCCTATAGCTACACGCCAGATTTTGAGATGTGTAGATTAAGTGAGCGGGGTCAGTGGATATTTCTGTGGAGACAAGAGGTGTCCGACAAGTTACTTTACACAAAACTGGATGAAGAGGTAAATTTAATGTTTAACCTCCCTTAATATGAAGGAATGTGGTTAGATTAAGCGTTAAAAACGGTAATAAGAGGAAGGAGACAGAAACTTTCCTCTTTCTGCAAAAAAAAAAAAAATGAGTATAGAATAGATCTTATTCATAAGCTAAACTATACATAAAGGAATGTGGCTGAGGGACATTAGCCGAATCCATTTTCTGAAAAACATCAACCCTGGAACTTTTTTGGGGCGAATAATTTTTAACAGGGATAGTCGCACCGAGAATTGGTTGGTAAAAACAGGGAGAAGACTCACTCAACCGAAAATTCGAAACTCTGGCGTTTCCTTTACTTCCTTGCGAATAAGGAGTTACAGTTATTATAGATCTTTAAGCTAGCCACAGTATTTTTAGCAACATCTTTTCAGTGTTGGACACGCTCCCTATAAAAAATAAACAAGCAAAATTGAAGTATTATTGCTAAAGTGGTCTGAAAATGTATGAGATTTTTCAGGGTAAATCATTCTATTAAAAACAAATATACTAGGTGCAATCTCCTTACGAGGCTTAAGCGTATAAAAAAAATGCTCATCTGAACGTCCTTTCTTCAAAACACTGAAATGTTTCCCAGAGGAAGTATTTGAAGTACCAAGGACATTAAAATAAAACCTTTTTGGAGCTCTGCACCCATTTTAGGTCTATTCATACCTCGAAACCAGGACTTTCTTTCGGTTGTTTCAAAATATGAAGTTTTTAGGATAGTATCACATTTACGCCAGCATTGTCACTTTGAACCATGAGAAGAAATAAGCAAAACTAAGTAGTTGTAGATGAATACTTTTTTCATTCGTAAAAACTATAATCTCTAGATTCCCAAAGACAATTACACCCTTTTGAACTGTTTGGTCTTATATGCTTTTAGCGTATTTTTTGCTGATTCCCCACCCCATGTTTCTTTATTTTTGAATTTGAGGTTCTTTTCATTAAAAATTAAATTCCCGATTTTCTCACCTTTTTGAGATGGTTGTGTAGGCTTCCATAGAACCAATTCAAGTAATCAAATTTCAATATCACAGTTCTTAGTAAATAAGGGACTATTTTGGGTATTTATTTAAGGGAATTCGTATAAAAAACTTGTTTTATCAGAAATTTGTTTTATCTTATCATCTAGTTCTATCTTAAGATGGTTAGATCAATATATTCAATAGACCTTCCGATACAATTTAGTTTGTAAAAGTACTTTTAGTTTTGTTGGTCTAATCTGTAATTTATTTTTATCATATAATTCTTTCTCTTTTTAGGGTTGATACTCTATAAAAGCGATCATGTTCACGCTCTGATTTCGTTTTTTAGTTTCAATGAACAAATCAACTTGAAGATGTAAAAAATCGTTGCCAGTCAATGACTGGAAACCATAACTAGTTGATTGACCTTTAACTTTGCACCAACTTAGTGTTTATACCATGTCTGCATAAGCGCATCCCAACTTCTGCATGAGCGTTTTCGAACTCTATTCTACACAGTTCAGAATAGGTCATTTCATTTTGAGAACTGCTCAAAGACATACTTCAAAAATAGGGCATTTATTGGTACGCACAGAATAGTCTAGAAGGGAGAAAAGAAAGCTATGGTGATTCATGACATTTTTTTTTAACTTATAGGCAATTTAAAGGCGTTTTAGTCTTAAAAATCTAGCTCACGAATTTCACATTAGAGTAGAAAAATGCTGTCATCAAATGTTCCTACAGTTCGACCACAAGTTTGTCCTCATTTTTTAATCAGTCCACTTAAGCGTATAATCATACTTTACCCGACCCCCCCCCCAAAAAAAAAATAATCCTGGATTGATTTTTAGAGATTTCATCAGAAACAGCACTACGGCGTGACAAAAAAGGGGCGTCACACTTCCTTTTTATGATCTCATTTATTCAGTCACTAATAAAAAATTACTCTTATTTCAAAGGAATGGTATAAAGATCTTTAAACACAAGTTGGCCTCAACTGGAGCTCTAGTAAAAGTTTCACTTTGATAAACACTACTTCTGTCTTCCGCCCTTTTTACAGGCCAAAGAGGCTTTGGGGGAATAGTAAAATGTAATATTGTATGCATATTTCATGATGAATAAATCTTTTCTTACAGGGCAGGCTCGTTCAAGCAAATCAAGGACAATCTCTGAATAAGTACGAATATGACTTAGGGCTCCACTTTGAGAAGGAGTTGAGGAGAGAAGTCAGAAAAAACAGCCACTGATATTTAGAACACCCAATGAACTGTGTAAGGTTAAGGACGTCAAGAGTAAGAGATTGAATCTAATAGTGTCAAAGACATTCTTTACATAAAAAGAGTCAGGTTCATTGCACTTGACCTGCTATCATGGCATACGAACCATCAGAAAAGGTTAATAGTGGTCATTTATAACGAACAACCAGTTCCCGTGAGATGAAGCTAAACCCTATGGCCAAAGCTTATTCGGAAATTGGTACAGAGACATCTTAAGGCCGTATGACGACAAATCCCAACAATTGTTCTGTGTGGGGCGCTTAACATCCTAGACCTTACCCTTCCATAGCTTATCCTTAAGGACTACTTCTAGAACAAAGCGTCAGATGGGTCTAAACTCTAAAGTACCATTGTTAGACGTACGAAAAGCATCATGAATGAGATCAAAGCTATTTGTGAGTCGTTTGTAAAGATGTCACGGAAATCTTTGCTCTTTGCCCCATAAATTTTATGGAGCTAAATTAGGGTCATTTGAAAGATTAGCTGTGAAGGAGGAAGACTTCCAAAAACAACTAGTAGCTACAAACACAATGATCTGCTTATCACCAAAACTTTATATTTAGAAAAAATAAAATTAAAAGCTATTAACACTTTTGTGATTTTAGCGACGAAATACTTTATCTGCTTACCTTTGTACTTTCAAAAGAACATTACCTAACATGATATAACACAAAAGGAAATATAGACATTTGACCATCGATATTCAAAGCAGTATTTTTCAAAAGCCTGTCTAAATAAGTCCATAGTGCAACGAACTTCAATTTTTCTAGAACATACTCATTTTTCCAGTCATTTTTTACAATAGATGACTGGTGCACTAACATAAACATTAAACTTTTATGGACTTAATCAAGTTGGATTTTCAATATTTTAATTCAGTCACAGATTTATTTTCAGGCTCTATATTAAATTTAGTTTCTTTGTCAAATTTCTAGGCTGTTTGTCTTTTGTAGGTAAGGTATTTAAAGATTTCATTAATAAATGTTGACAGTTTTGGATCTAACTTTGTAAATAAGCTTCCGAGAAATTTGGCAACGGACACGACAGATTATTGTCAATAGACTTGTCAATGTCCAGAACGCGTTTTATGAAAACAAATTAAAAAGATACCTCTCGGATAGGAACCAATTTGATAAAGAAAATTATTTTTTAACCTCTAGGTTTAAGAAACAAATAAACATAGTTACATTTTACTAATGCTATAGTGCTCGTTTCGCTGGCTGGAATAGAATTTTTCTATACCCAAAACAGAAGAACTTATTTAGAACTTTTATTAAAATGAATTATTACTGACCTCTTTCGTGGGCTTTTATCCACTATCACATTTAAACAGCCGCATTTACTTCTTAAGAACTAAGGGGGTGAAGGGGGAGGTCAAGGTGGGAGATTAATCCTACACTTTATTTTTTAATAGCACTCTTTGCATGTTAATGTGTCAATCGTAATTTTTGTAAACAGATTAAAAGTGAATGAGAAGCATTATTGGTGATTCAACCGTTGGTTCAAATAATGTAGGACAATCACGTCGCTCGATACAATTTGCACTAACCCCCATCAGATACGGTAAAACCAGCGCAACAATGGCTACTTGATCAATTTGGGATTAGCGGTTTATCCATTTATCGTTCTGAAAATGGAAACAAAGTGAACACACTACAAAATTTTAAAAACCTATAAATTCTATATGGACGATTTCACCATCCAATATTATTAGATGGCGATGTTCAGACAGTCAATGTTGACAGTAAGCCCTCTACTGGTAACAATTAAAACTTGCAGACATACTGATACACGACTTCCTTGAAGGGCTTGGCTAGACTCGTCATTGTCAGCTTCCAAAAAATTCCCTAATAAAATATTATTAGGTTGTTAAAGTTAAGTTTTATCTTTTCCCAAGAAAGAATCAAGCAGAACTTGGTTTTTCTGACGTTTTATTTTATTATTTGTAGAGATCGCAAAAGTTTGACCCAAATTAAATTATTTCGTTGAATTCGCCTCCTATTTTTCTTACGTCTTATTTTTTTTTTCTCAAGTAAAACTTTGTCGTGGAGGTTTTCATCACAAAAAACCTTAAAACATAATATGGTAGATAATTTTATTGCTGTATATTTAACTTTTAGTACTATATAGTACATAAATAATAGTAATATCAGCGGTTTTGTTTTATTCCACTCTTTTCTAATGCCAGTCGAGATGAAGAGGGCTGGGCTTAGTATTAAAGTGAACTGCATTAACATTTTTTGTTATAACAGATCTTGTAGCATGCAATGCGTTTTCTAAAAAGTAACATGTACAAGGCTAGTACAGAAGTGAAATAAATAATTTTTTTGTTATAAAAGAGTCTTGCAATATATTAAATAATAATAAAAAACGCTAGGCCTTACGCAACCTACACAGAGAAAAGAGGACCCCCCCCCCCTAAGAGATCAGAATCCAGAAGTTCCATCCCTGAAATTTTTCTTAGAGAAGTTATCTAAAATGCTTATTTGTGAGTCAGAAAAAAAACCTATGGCACCTTCCTCTCTAAAAATTGGATTTATGGTTAACATTAAGTCCAAAGCTGTCTTCAAGGGCGTATCTCGGATTCATGTTCAGGAGAGGGGTTGTATTTTTTCCGCAAAAGGGAGAAGGGGTACAAAAAACTATAAACGCGTCAAGCTTTTGTTTGATGCTTTTTTCCTTTTTTTTTTGGGGGGGGGGGGGTCAAAACCCGGTAACACACCTCCCTTGTTATGGCTTTAACTGTCTTAGATCCTATTTGACTTAGTAAATTTGCTTTTTTTATGACTTAATTGGACAGCAAAACACGCAGCAAAATTGAAAACTAAAATTTCAACAATGAAAGATACAAACTCTGAAAAAATCTATTAGGTAAGCTATTTGATACATTTTCCATCTGTTTTCCA